>NC_057728.1:53114-87469 GCF_004010195.1 Chiloscyllium plagiosum | reverse complement strand
ACATATGCTTCCTTCTTTTTCTTAACCAAACCCTCAATTTCTTTAGTCATCCAGCATTCCCTGTACCTACCTGCCTTTCCTTTCACCCTGATAGGAATACACTTTCTCTGGATTCTCGTTATCTCATTTCTGAAGGCTTCCCATTTTCCAGCTGTCCCTTTACCTGCGAACATCAGCTTTCAAAAGTTCTTGCCTAATACCGTCAAAATTGGCCTTTCTCCAATTTAGAACTTTAACTTTTAGATCTGGTCTATCCTTTTCCATCACTATTTTAAAACTTTACATCAAAAAACTGATACTCACAGCAAAATACTCTTCTCTCCCTACATCACAAATATTATGGGATAGCTGTTTAAAACCAAAAGTTACTGGTACATGCAGAAGTCCATTACAATACTTCAAATTCACTGTTGCACCACTGAATAATTCATTCCAGTCGTCTGGAGCAAGCACATCATTGTATGGATCATCTTCATCTGAACTCTGAAGGGGAACATTATTTGATTTGTCATCGCTTCCATCTGACGATAAATTGTCATCCTCCGAACCATCTAAAGCATTAGAAATTCCACATTGTTTTGAAGGCTTTCACAATAATTTCAGTTTTCATCTCCTTCCAGGACTCAACAATCCACTTACATATAGTTGCAAGTAATGGAGCACATATGTGAAGCCTTTGTGAAGCTTTTTCTCCCCCCCCTTCTTGCATCCAAGGTCCCATTTCTTCTGTACTATCTTTAAAAAGTTTATAGATGCTAACATCCAGTGGCTGCACAGTCTTGTAAGGCCTCCAGGAATCATTGCAATGTCAGTATTGTTAGCTTTAATTTCTATGCTAACACGGGGGTTCAGTGGTTAACATTGCTGCCTCACAGCACCAGGGTCCCAGGATCGATTCCAGCCTAGGGGGACTGACTGTGTGGAGTTTGCATATTCTCCCCATGTCTGCGTGGGTTTCCTCCGGGTGCTCCGGTTTCCTCCCACGGTGACAAAGATGTGCAGGTTAGGTGGATTCCGTGCTAAATTGCCCTGTGTTGGGAGCATTAGTCAGAGGGAAATGGGCCTGGGTGGGTTACTCTTCGGAGGGTTGGTGTGGACAGGTTGGGCTGAAGGGCCTGTTTCCGCACTGTAGGATATCTAATCTAAATCTAATCTAAGCACTTCACTCTGTGTGATCTGAACATATCCCTAACCACTAAGCTTTTTTCCTTTCTTAGTCCATCTGGTCGCATATTCCAGACCTTCCGAAGCCAAGTCTTGCAGCGACCTTAATCACTCCACCCTTTTTCATGGGCAAGGACAACAAAGCCTTTTGGAAATTTCTGTTTGGGCAGAGTTTTCCATTTAAAAATCACCATAGGCTTTAACTTTGTTCCATCTGCCATACAACCAACATTGAATCAACTTCTTTCTGGCCAGTAGTCTTACCTAAAACAGTTTTTGCTCCAATCTTGTTCACAGTTCGGCTCCCTGGCACATCAGAGTTCTTTAGGGTTTTGTCTATGTTGCTGATGCATGAGAATCTCTACCCGTTTTTCTTCCGGCTTCTGATTTCAAAGCGTTGGAACCCTATTAACTTGTCATTAAGCTCTGCTGGTAGATGTTGAGCAATCTTGGTTTTCTGTTTTAGCACTAAATCATACCTTTTCAAATACCTACTGCACCATCCAGCACTGGCTTTGAAATCACTGACTCATTCATTTTTTGCTTCATTTTTGGCACGTATCCTTCTACATTGTCGAGTCACTGTGCTTCCATTCTGACAACACTGAATTACCCAGTCAGCAATCTTTTCTTCTAGTTGTGGCTTGTTCAACTTTGCTCAGTTGGCATACTTCTGTTTTGGCATAGACTTTTCCTCCAATCTCGGACACGTTTTTCAGGAACACAGAACTCCCTTGCAACTACGCTATTGTTGTTCTTCTCTGCAACTTCAATAACTTTTAGTTTGAACTGTGCTGTATATGTGTTTCTTTGTGATGCCATTTTGTCAGAAAAATGTGGGAGAGTTTTCCAAAAGTTCAGAACACAATTGTATGTGACACCTATTTCTGAGAAATTGAGGCAACAGTGGGAGGACAAGGTTGAGGGCTGCCACACTGTAGATACCGGTATTTGCATGCACAGGTCAAATATATGTAAATATTACATAATTTTATATACACTGTATATGTACAGTATGCATACAGTTATCAACAGTTTAACTATTTGAAAATTGTGTTGCGCAAATATAAACTGTTGCGTATAACATGTGATGACGCAGGTATTGAATCAAAAATGTGTGTTTGAATCAACAATGTGCAAATCATGCCCTCTACGGCTGTATATATGGTCAGGAAGAGACCCTTGAAAAACTAGAGTCAACTTAAAAAGGTATATGAAAAATACCAGAATTTCTGGCCAAGAACAGGCCTATACACAAGGTTGATCTGTACACAAGTATATGCAGTAGCTGTGCAATCTTCCGCATTGTCAGATAGATGCCATTCTTGCAGCTTTAATGGAACAGCTTGGCTAGGGGCACAGCAGGTTCTGGAGCACAAAGTTTTCAGTAACTGTTGCCAGAATGTTGTCAGATACCATAGCCTTTACAGTATCCAGTGTCTCCAGCCATTTTTTGATATCACATGGAACTAATCTAATTAGCTGAAGACTGGCATCCAGCATGTGGAGGACCTAAAGCCATAAGACCATAAGAGAAAGGAGCAGAATTAGGTCATTTGGATTATTAAGACTGTTCCACTATTTAATCATGCTGACATGTTTCTCAACTCCATTGTCCTGCCACCTTCCCATAACATTTGATTCCCCTATTAATCAAGAACCTAACTCTCTCTGTCCTAACAACATTCAATGTTGTTAGGACAGAGAGGTCTCCACAACCTTCTGTAGAAATGAGTTCCACATCTTGACCACCCTCTGGCTGAAAAAATGCCCTCTCATCTCAGTTCTAAAGGGTTGTCCTTTCACTGTAAAGCTGTGCCCTGAGGTCCTAGTCTCTCCTACTTGTGGAGGCATCTTCTCCATGTCCGTTCGATCCAGGCCTCTCAGTATTACATACGTTTCAATCAGATCCCCACCACATCCTTCTGAATTCCATTGAGTGCAGACCCAGTGTCCTCAACCGCCTCTCACATGACAAACATTTTATCCTTGGGATCATTCTTGTAAACCTTCTTTTGACCCAAGGCCAACACATCCTTTCTTAGGTGCAGGGCACAAATCCGTCCACAATATTCCAAACGCAGTCTGTGAATAGTCTTATACAGCCTCAGAAGTACATTTCTGCTCCTGTTTTCTAGCCTTCTTCAAATGAATGCTAACATTTCATTTGCCTCCTTCACTAACAACCTTAAGAAAAGGCTGAACTATGACTCCTAAGTCTTTTTATGCTTTAGATTTCCAAAGCCTTTCTCCATTTAGAAAATAGTATGGAATTCTATTTTTCCTACCAAATTGCATAACCTCACATTGTATTTCATCTGCTACTTCCTTGCCCACTCTCCTCACCTGTTCAAGTCCTTCTACAACTTCCCCACCTCCTCAACACTACCTGTCCTTCCACCTTTCTTTGTGTCATCTGCATACTTAGCAACAATGCCCTTAGTTGTACCAACCATATCTTTAATGTATGACATGATTAGTTGTGGTCTCAACACTGACCCCTGTGGAACTCCGCTTGTCACTGGCTGTAAACCTGAAAAAGACCCCTTTGTCCTCACTCTTTGGCTTCTGCCAGTCAGCCAATCCTCAGTTTATGCGAGTACCTTGCCTCGACCACCATTGACTTTTATTTGGTAGCCTCCTGTGCAGCACCTTGTCAAAGGCCTTCTGGAAATCCAAGTGGATCACATCCACTGGCTCCCTTTGTGTGACCTGCCCATTGTGCCTTCAAAGAATTGTAACAAGTTTGTCAGCACGACAAAGGTATGCTGATTCGGCTCTACTTTACTATGCACTTCCAAACACTCCCCATTCTCATCCTTGTTAGTGGACTGTATAACCTTATCAATGACCAAAATCAGGCCAACAGGCTTACATATTCCTGTCTTCTGCCTCTCTCTTTTTTTAAACAGGTGGTGTTACATTGGCAAAAAGAAAGAGCATTTCTCAGTCTTTTATCCAGTGAATGGCAATTGAGTGAAGTAGGACTAGTTCACCTGACACCTCCTGGCTACCTCCACAGAGCAAGCCAATCTTCAGCGAGCTAGCTTGCCCACCCCATAACACAGTCCCCTCCCACACCGTTTTCACAAAGTCTGGCAAGTGTTCTCTCTCCAGGTGCTTTCCAATACTTTCTACATGATTATCATTTGCTGCACAGATTTTTGCACATGCTGCTGAAGTTTTTTTTGCCAATTAGAATGAATTGGTGTATTCTGGTTCACAATTCTTCCACTGTGAACACTTGTTCTTTGTCTACCTTGTCTATACCACTCGCTATGTTGAGCACCTTCATCAAATCTCCACTCAACCTTCCCTTCTTGAAGGAAAACAGCCTCACCTTCTCCAATCTATCCACATAACTGAAGTCTTCCGTCCCGAAAAACTGTTTTTGTGGATCCTTTCTGCACTCCTTCCCATGGTTTGACTTTTTTTTTCTAAAGAGTTGGACATCAAGGCTAAACCAGCATATTTTGTGCAATATTAATAACTGTGATAACTATCTTTGGGACAGTCAAATCAAATATGGGACAAAGTGAGCTTGGGTGTTAGTATTGACAATATAATGAACTTTTTGAAGCTGGAATTTTCTTTTTCAGAATTGCTAACCCACCTCTGATGAAGTGACTGTCATTGCTTCCCTTGAGATGTTCAATTAATTCAAAAGTTGCACTTTTGAACCTAAAACGAACCATGGAACTTCTATCTGCTGTGAAACAAAAAGGTTGACCAAAATAAGGCCAAATGAGTGACAGGTCTGAAGACACAGCTGATACAAGTCCTTTTGATGAAAACTGCAAATGTCAATGCAATTTGAATGAACTCTAGTATCCTCTGTTAATTAAGAGCCTCTGGAGGAGGCTAAGATGGATCATCCACTTGGCATTTCTGGCTGACGATTGTTTGAATTCTCAGCCATCACTGAAGACAGATATTTGTGGAACCACCTCCTCCAGTGAGTTGTTTAATTGCCCACCACCATTCACGATTGAATGTGGCAGGACTGCAGAGTCATAGAGTTAGACTGCATGGAAGCAGACCCTTTGGTCCAAGTCACCTGCACTGACTAGATATCCTAACTTGATCTAGTCCCATTTGCCAGCGTTTGGCCTATGTCTCTTTAAACCCTTCCTATCAGGTTAGATTCCCTACAGTGTGGAAATAGGCCATTCGGCCCGACAGGTCCACACTGATCCTCTGAAGAATAACCCATCCAGACACATTCCCTACATTTATCCCTAACTAATGCACCTAACACTAAGGACAATTTAGCATGGGCAGTTCACCTAAACTGCATATCTTTGGATTGTGGGAGGAAACCCAGAGGAAACCAACGTAGACACAGGGAGAATGTGCGAACTCCACACAGACAGTCGCCCGAGGCTGGAACTGAACCCAGGTCCCCGGTGCTGTGAGGCAGCAGTGCTAACCACTGAGCCACCGTGTCACCCTCAAAGACATCTGGATTGGTATATTCTTATTAATATTCTTTTAATTATACCTGCCTCCACTACCTGCTCTGGCACCCCTCAGGTCCGTTTTAAATCTTTCCCCTCTTATCTTAAAACTGCACCCTTTAGTTTTGGACTCCCCTACCCTGGGAAAAAGAAGTTGGCTATTCATCCTATCCATGGCCCACATGACCTTATAAACCTCTATAAAACTCAGCCTCCAACGCTTCAGGGAAAAAAAGTCCCAACCTATTCAAACTCTTCGTTTAGTTCAACCCCTCCAATCCATTAAATCTAATATGGAAATATTTCGCTTTCTATAATTCTGGTACCATTCTAAAACACTTGCATGCTTCAGCAGATCTTAGATCTTGTTAGACCTTGTTTCCTGATGAAGGGCTTATGCCCGAAATGTCGATTCTCCTGCTCCTCGGACATTGTCTGACCTGATATGCTTTTCCAACACCACATTCTCAACTCTTGTTAGATCTTGTCAACTTCTTTCCATATTCCTTACCTCTAAATGTATAACATTTTCTCTCTTTTAAATTGCAATAGCTCACACTATTCACTCTATTATTACACTTATGCCATGTTAAAACAGTTGACATTGTGCATTCCTATGATAACATACCCAGGGAGGTCTAACTGTGATTAGTTGTCTTTTATTACAAGAAAAGCAAGGAATCAAAACGTTCAACCATTTCCAGGTTTTCTGGCATAGTATGTGAGGGTCTGAACTTAATTCTGAAAGTGTTTTGCTTTGACCTTAGGAGCGTTCTGATAAAACAGTGAAGCGTCTTCAACTAATGACACAACGATATGAGGCCCTAGAGAAGCGACGAGGGATGGAAGTAGAAGGCTTTAAAAATGACATCAAACTGCTGCGACAGCGGCTGAAGGATGTGGAGAGGCAGCTGTTCAAGGTGAGCTGAAGCATTAACAACCCCCTGGATTACATTGGGTCTTTCCATTTTGACTCAAGACCCAACTTGATCATGATTTGTTCTGAAGTCACTGCCAATTTCACTGCTTTTAATATTACTCAGTGCATTTACCCATTCAGTCGCCAGGTGACATTGTTGGATAAAACACAAGACTCGTTTCAAGTGCTCAGACAAACCATGAGTCAAGTAGCAATCCAGTCAGGGACTGGTGAATAGCAAGGTGCAAGATTCAAGAAGCATTCTGTCCGCAAGTTAGAGTGTGTGTGTGTAGGTGGGGTACTGCGAGTAGGGGTGTTTTGGTGTAGAGGGAATGGTGTGCAGATTGGGTATGGGGGAGTGGCGGGAGATGGGATATCACTGGGCAGTGTATAGGTGGGGAAGAGGGACCAGTGTTTTGTGACCCTTTTATTGTTCTTTGTATTTGTCAGGACTAATGTAATTGCAACTTAGTATACTTTTTTTTCTTTTATACTGTATTATGGCAAGGCGATGCCATCATGCTATCATTGGCAGACTATTAATCTGGAAACTAAACAAATGCTCTGGGAATCTGGGTTTAAATCCCTCCATGGGTGGTGGTCTGGGATGGTGTCAATCTTCTTGAGTGTTTTCAGAGCTGCACCCATTCAGGCAAGTGGGGAGTATTCCATTACACTCCTGACTTGTGCCTTGTCGATGGTGGAAAGCCAGGTGGGTTTTTCTGACAGTCGACAATATTTTCATGGTCATCAGTGGATTCTTAATTCCAGATTTTTAAAATTGAATTCAAATTTCACCATCTGCGGCAGAATTCAAGCCTGGGCCCCCAGAACGTTAGCTGAATTTCTGGATTAATAGTTAGGTGATAGTATCTCTTGGCTATTGGATCCTTTAATTGTATTGTGTCATTATATAGAAGTCAGCTTAAATCTACAACATCTATAATGTTAGTAGCTGTTCCTTTTTAAACACAAAGCTGAACTTTATCATGCTATGTTTGTGTTGAGTAAATGTTCATGGACAATTGGACTGTGATCCGTGGAGCTTCCAAGTCTAAATCAAATGTTCTTGCCCCTTTGGTGGATCGAGTATATTTTTTTGTTGCATGAAACCATCCTTGTCATGAGAAATTCACCAACTCTCTAACGTTTAAAGGGTCTGTTCCTCCCAGTCTATATGAAATTTTAGGTCCCTTTTAAAACCACCAAACTTTTATTTGTGTTTGTTCCTTCTCTGTGTTTGTTCCTTCCCTGTGTTTATCTGTCATGGTAGCACAATGGTGAGCACTGCTGCCTCACAGAACAAGGATCCTGGATTCAATCCCACCCTCAGGCGGTCGTGTAAACCCCACGCAGACATTCTCCCTGTGTCTGTGTGTGTTTCTTCCGGGTGCTCCGGTTTCTTCCCACGGTTCAAAGATGTGCAGGTAAGGTGTATTGGCCATGCTAAATTGCCCATAATGTCCAGGGATGTGCAGTCTAGGTGGATTAACCATGGGAAATGCAGGGTTCCAGGGATAGGATAGAGAATGAGTCTGGGTGGGCTGCTTTGGACTCAATGGGCCAAATGATTTGCTTCCACCATGTAGGGATTTCATGATTCTATCCCTCCTTCACGCTTGGTATTAGGGTGTCCATCGATAGCTCCAAGTAGTATTTTAAAAACCTCTATTTCCTAATTCAACCCACAAAGAAACCTCTATCCCAATAATTTTGTCCTCTTTTTACATTGAAATTGTTTCATGCTTAATTATGAAGGTTTTTGCATCTACTGTGGGCTCAATTGGTCACAGACTCACCTGTAAGTCAGACCAATTTGATGACTTGGAGAACAAAATCAAAACAGACATCTCAATGCAGTACAAAAGGAGTGCTGCACTGCTGGAGATGCTATCTTTTGGATGAGACATTAAACAGAGACCATGCCTGCCCTCTAAGGTAGGTATAAAAGATCCCATGGCTCTCTTTCAAACGAGCTGGAGAATTGATCTTTGGTGTCCTCACCAATATTCAGCACCTCAAAAGCAGAGCATGTGACTTTTGCTGTTTCTGAGAGATTGTTTTGTCTGTTACAACGTGGAAAACTCTTTCAAAGTATTTCATTGCCAAATGCTTTCAAAAATCTGATGATCGTGAAAAGTGATTTTTGGTTCCCGTCTTTCCTTTCCGCTTTTGACTTTTACTCCTCTTCTCTGCCCTAACTCTATAACCTGATCTCTTGATTGCCTTGCAACCATATCTCAGAAATGGCTACTAAATTAAGCACACCAACTCCAATTGAAGTCGACAATTCATTCAAGTTCCCCCTTAAACTGCATACCGAATATATGAGATGACAAACCTGTCCTTCATACACATAGTTGTTCTATAACATGGCTCAGTAGTTGTGAATGGTGGCTCAGTGGTTAGCATTGCTGCCTCACAGTTCCCCAGGGACTCGGGTTCTATTCCGGCCTTGGGCGACTGTCTGTCTGTGTGGAGTTTGATCATTCTTCCCATGTTTGCGTGGGTTTCATCTGGGTGCTCCGGTTCCCTCCCACAGTCCAAAGATATTGGCCATGCTAAATTGCCCATAGTATTCAGGGATGTGTAGGTTCAGTGAATTCGTCAGGGTTAAATGTACAGTAATTGGGTAGGGGAATGGGTCTGGGTGGGTTACTCTTTGAATGGTCTGTGTGGACTTGTTGGGCTAAATGGCTTGTTTCCACATTGTAGGGATTCTATAACATGGTAGTTGCATTCCTGTGCAACACAATGTTAAAAAAAATCGCGCAACACGAATAACGGGAAAAACCAGGTTAAGGGCAAACCAGGAAAAGTATCAGTAAAGATCAAAACAAAACAAAAATAGTAGCCTAACACAAACTATAGCACAGTCTAAGTAAATTGTTGAATCATATATTTTAATGAAATAATACAGTAAATTTGACATTTTAACACAACAGTCACTGACTACAGGAGAAAGTGAGGTCTGCAGATGCTGGAGATCAGAGCTGAAAATGTGTTGCTGGAAAAGCGCAGCAGGTCAGGCAGCATCCAGGGAACAGGAGAATCGACGTTTCGGGCATAAGTCCTGAAGAAGGGCTCTGTTCTCCTGTTCCCTGGATGCTGCTTGACCTGCTGCGCTTTTCCAGCAACACATTTTCAGTCACTGACTACAGCACAGTACCGTTTACGAACCTCTGCATCAGAAAGTGCTTGAGCTGACTGAACACATGGTACCGATGTGGAAGTCCAGTCCTTAAGATTTTCCCCCAGTTTGAAATAAAGTACCTTCTAAATGTAGACCTACAATTCCCAGTTTCAGGCTAAGCTCCAAGGTTTGCAGAGCTCATCATATTCCTGTTTTAGCTGAACACACTACATTTGCATTTTGCGGACAGAGGATCATGAGGCTGGGTGTTGCTGTTCAGGTAGTGCCTGGATGGAATTGCGTAACAACAAACAAGAGTTCGCTTTATATTATTTTTAAAAATTAGCAATTCCCAAATCGCATGTAATAAATGCGCATTTTGGTGAACTACCTGTATTTAATATTTTATATCCATATATATTATTGATATCTTCTGGTTTATGTCATGAGGGTGCATGAAGAGACTCCAAACTATCTATAGGTGGTTTATTATATGATTTAGCACTGTGTATTGATGGAATATAAGAGATTCAGCTGTGCATCACTGGGTTACACCAAAGGGGTTCTGATTTGTGTTCAGATGAGGCTCTGTCATTTTGATAAAATATTGGCTTGAGGACAGTGAACAGTGCAACAAGGTAAATGGTTACTTTTCAGACTGGAGAAGGATAGACAGTGGAGTTTCAGAGTGTCAGTGCTGACACTGCTACATTTTTAAGATACATGAAAGACTTAGATTAAAGGTTAAAATTTCAAAATTTGCCAAGGATGCCATAGCAAATAGTGAAGGTATAAACAGACAAGTGGAAAATGGAATTTAATGGAGACAGGTATGAAGTGATGGCTTTTAGTGGATCAGGAAGAGGTAAGGTCATAGATGCAGGTACAGACTACCTGTAAGTCAATGTGCTTAAATCTTTGAAGGTGGCATGACATATTGAGAAAGTAGTTAGCAAATCATAGGGAATCATGAGCATCACAAATAGAGGCATTTAGTACAAAAACAGGGAATGTACTCTAATTTTTTATAAAGCTTTAGTAAGGCCAATTTTGTTCACCACACTTTAGGAAGGATGCAACAGTCCTTGAGAGAATGTAGAGGACATTTACTACAATGTTTCCAGTGATGATGGATTTTAGCTCCAGGGGTAGATTAGAAAAGCTAAGGATTTTCTCCTTGGAGCAAAGGGAATTGAGGGGAGATTTAACAGAGACATACAAGATTATGATAAATGTAAATAAAATAAACAGAGGCTGTTCCCATAATTTTTTGTTTATTTCATTCAGGCAGGTGGACTTTGTTACTATATATTGCCCAGCTCATTGTCATTGTCATTGAGAAGGTGGTGAGTTATGTTCTTGAACCACTGCAGCCTTTTTGGTTTAGGGCACTCAATGCTGTAGGGAGGGAGTTCCAGGGTTTTGACTGAGTGACAGTGAGGAAACAGCAATCTGTTTCCAACTTAAGTTGATGAATGGATGGACGAGAACTTGCAGCTGATAATGTTCTGGTGAATCTGCTGCCATTGTCCTTCTAGATGGTAGAAGTCATGAGTTTGGAAGATGCTTTCTAATCAGCCTTGGTGAATTTCCAGTGTGCTTTGTTTGATCAGTCAAGATTTGCAGTGTTTGATTAAGTCAATGTTAAAGGTAGGGAATGGATACCAATCAAGTGGTTTGTTTTGGCATGGATGGTTTCAAACTGTTGCAATTGTGCTTGTCCAGGAAAATGGGGAGTATTCCATCACTCTCCTATCTTGTGCCTTGAAGATGACGGAGCGAAGAGGTGAGTTACTGAATGCAAGACTCCTAGTCTCTGACCTCTTCTGCAGCCACTTCATTTTTTTTTTGGTGAGTCCAGTTCAGTACCTAGTCAAATAGTATTCCCCAAGATGTTGATTAAAGGGGATTCGGTGATGATAATGTCATTGAATGTCAAGGGGCACAGAATTGAGGTTTTCAACTGTGACAAGAAGTACAGCAAGTTAGAACTGATGTACCCTCTTGAACAGGGACATGATTCTTATATACTGCTCAAATAGTTTCAAAAATCAAAGCCTAAAAGTTAACTTTACTGCATGGTGAAGGGAAACTAAAGCTACAGAACACAATAGATTGAGAAAAGCAAAGATTTGATTATCATCCAGGAATAGAGTCATAGAGAATGAATTAAATTTTCTGCTATCTCAATACTGGTTATTTGTATGTCTTTGCCAATCATACCAAAATTCTCCCTCAACTGAGAAGTAGAAAAGCTGACTTTTGTTCTTCCCCTGTTATTTCCAAGCTTCTGTAATTTTGATAACCTAACTCTCTCTCATTTCAGTGTGCATTTCTTATTCAGATGATTGATCCACTCTCTCCTTGACTCAGCATCATTGCTTTCTTTCAGCTGAAGTATAGTTTATATTATATTTTTACCTTCTCTCTGCAGGTAACACTTGGAATCGGGCCTGACCAGGATCTTGCTATCCTTCATGAGGTGCGTCGAACAGTCAGTCAGTCAAGGCAGATCCAAGGAGAGCTCAAGAATCTGAAGGCCAAGATTTATGGCTTAGAAAGTCAGTTGCGATTTGGCTAACATTTTCTCATCGAGTGTTCACCACATTGTTTAAGTGTGGGGTCTGATTGTGTCAGTAGCATGTGATCCACCATAGGGTATGATTTATTTATCACCAAATAACATAATGTGTTTCTGCCAGAGTTGCTGCGAGTTGTTCTACTTTGTTTCTTCAGAGTGAAGGATGGCTCACATTGAATGGTTAGTCAAGCTTGTTAAACTTCACTCAGTTTCTTTTTGTTTCTTCTTTTGTCAATTCCTGTAAGAGTAGTGGGGATGGAAGCAATTTTTCAGGACATCCAATGGAGATACTTTGATTTTCCCTGAACTATAAATCTCCACAAGTCTAAAACAAAGGTCTGGCAGATTTTGGAGAGAGAAAGCAAGAGAGAGAAAAATCAAGGAAGCACTTCAAGTTCAATATGACATTCTGCAGGTTCTGGTCTGAAAATGGTAATTGTTTCCCTCCTTCCACAGATGCTGCCAGACTAGTTGAGATTTTCCAGCACCACTGTTTTTATTTCTGATTGCCATTATATGTAATATTTTGCATTTGTTTGCAGCACTCTTGCGCATTCAAAAGAGATGCTTGGTGTGATGATCTGTTTCAGTTTTTGTGTTTGTTAATTTGAGATTTCTTTGATTTGCTTGATGGTGTTACAGGTTTAGTTTCAAGGCAGCTGACCTTAACACAATGTGGTACAGAGGCTTCAGACTCCTGGTGTATCAGCATCCTGTTCACATTGGGTTGGAGCGGCCAGCTGTTGGTGTGTGAGGTTGGAGCGGCCAGCTGTTGGTGTGTGGGGTTGGAGCGGCCAGCTGTTGGTGTGTGGGGTTGGAGCGGCCAGCTGTCTGTGTGTGGGGTTGGAGCGGCCAGCTGTCTGTGTGTGGGGTTGGAGCGGCCAAGCCAGCTGTCTGTGTGGAGGGCTGGTGCAGGACTCCAGTTTCTATGATGAATAGTATGAGTTACAAGTTCCAGAATACTGAATATAGTTCAGTCACTAAAATGTTCCTGTTCTGATGAAGTAGTTCAGCCCAGATTGGAAATTGAGGTTACTCTTCAATATGTGTGACTTAACATCACATTGGAGTAAATGCATTCATCCACTCAATGAGAAAGGCAATTGTCCATTTAACAAAAAGTATCACTTAAGAACCACTCAATTGTCAAAGCAGCATCTGTTTTGTAACAGAACTTGCTGATTGATTGGTGCGCAAACCTTTCATATTATGTTAGGAGCAGCACAAAGAAGGGGCTATCTCTGCATTGGAGTTTTCTCATCTCACACCTTGAACAGGAGCACAGGCTTATAAGGCCTCAAGTGGCACTCTGAAGCATAGTACAGAGTGAAATACTACTCTGCGCCTATCAAGTCTCCATCTCAGTAAATTTTGAAGGAAAGGGTGATATTTTCTGATAAAATGCATATGCTGGAAATTTCCATTTACGTGTGCAGAAAAGGTGTCTTGGGAAGTGACACTGTACCCACGGTGCTAATTTGATTGAAAGCCATTTTAGTATACAGAGGAACCTCGATCGTGCAGCATTCAATTAACCGAATTTTGGATTATCTGAACAAGATCGCAAGGTCCCAATGCTTGGCTAACTATGTTATCCAGCATTCGATTATCCGACATTCGATTAACTGAATAAAATACTCCCCACCAGTGTCCTTCGGATATTTGAGGGTCCTCTGTATATGATGATGGAAGCCACAGTTCACCTCAGAATTGTGTTGTCAGAATTTAATTGATTTCAGTTGAAATGTATGTAATAGACTGGATGCAGCTTTGCGATTGTGTTTGTAAATTTGAGGGAGCTGAATATCTATTTGGCAAGTGAAGCCGATTTGGGGGTAAAGTTTGGTGCATGCTCCAGAGTATGGACTTGACACAATGCTTTTCTTATCCCATATTATTGCTATGTTGTGAATTATGTGATCTTATGGTGTGATCGCACGGTCATTGTGGCTTAACTGTTGCTACTTCTCTCAGGACAAAGGTTTGTTGTTTGAGTTTATAGCCTGGCTGACATTGCATTATTGAAGTTGTCCACAAAAATGAGACCTTGAGTATGATCCCAACGTTTTTGTTCCGGTGGATGCAAAAAAACTCCGGTGGATGCAAAAAACTACTCAAAAATAAGTAGTCCTCCTGCTTTGGAAGTAAAAACCAACACACCAGCTTTTGAAAAATTCATTCTTCATCTTATTGCTATTTTCACAAATCTTTGTGTGCAAGGTCTGTTTTCCAAGTTAATTTGAAAAGTGATTCATTTTGTGTTTTCTTTGGTTCATTGAAAGGTACTGTATATAACTGTAACTTCATTCTTTATTTTAATATATAGTTTTAGAGTTTCAAATAAAGATTTTTTTAAGCTTATTTGTGATTTTAAAACTCATTTCAGGATTTTACATCTTACACTCAACTCCCTATATTTTATTAAGTTTGATGCTTTTGTTATCTCAAAAATAAACTCAAGACATTTCAGTTTGATTAGGATTGCAAGCCTGACGCCCCTCAGCCTCTTTTGATACATAAAGGCCTTTAAAGTCTGTATTGGTCAACTGATCATCTACCTGAAACTTAGTGTATGAGGGAGCCATTCAGGACACATTCTAATTGATGCCTAACCAAAGCCTTGTACATGCCTGTATATTTGATATTATATATCTAATTGGCCTAGAATTACAAGCTAATGCACCAAATGTAGAGTAATTCATTCATTCACTGGAAACAACAGATGCTAGAGATCGCAGCCGGTCATGCAGCATCCGTGGAGGGAGAGCAAGCTAACGTTTTGAGTCTAGGTGACTCTTGTCAGAGCTGAAGTGAAGTGTGGAGGACACAGTATTTATGTTGTAGTTTTGTGGTGGGGGGGAGGGGAGATGCAGGTGGGTAAAGAGTACTGTTGGAAAAAACGATGTTGATAGTTCAGATGAAGTGATTGGAATGTGAGAATAGCAGAACAATGGTGTGTCTAACTTGAAAGGACAGACATTCGGATGTCCTTGGTTCACAATTTGAAGGTGTGGAACTCAAGTTCAGAAGGCTGTAAATGAGTTGTTGTTCCTCCAGTGAATCACAGTGCAACTGGAGCATTGCAGCATGCCAAAGCAGGCATGTTGGCGTGTGAGCAGGACGCAGTGTTAAAATGACCAGCTAGAAAGGTCATGATTATGCTTGCAGACAGACTAAAGGTGTTTCTCAAAGTGGTCATCCAGTCTGCGTTGGGTTTCTCAAACGCAGAGTAGGCCACACTGGATGCAGGGAACACAATCCACAAGACTGGAGGTGGTACAGGTGAAATGCTTCACCTAAAAAGACTGTTTAGGCCCATGGATGGTGAGCAGGGACGAGATGAAGAGGCAGGTGTTGCACCTTCTGCGGTTACATGGGAAGGTGCTGTGGGAAGCGTGGTTGGTTTTGTTGAATGTGGAATGGATTTGGGTATCCTGGAGGAAACTATCCCTGCGAAAGGCAGGTGGGGTGAGTAAGTGGTGGCATTGTGCTGGAGTTGTCTGAAATCATGGTGAATGATCCTTTGATTGCGGAGGCAGGTGGGATGAAAAGTGAGGCCAAGAGGAACCTACTCATGCTGTTGTGAGTGATTGGAATGGGGCCAGGGCAGAAGCACAGGTGAAAGATCAGCTGCTATTGAGGGCCCTGTCAACCACAGTAGGTGGCAAACCATGGTCATGGAAGAAGCAAGCCATGTGAGCAGCACGGTTTTGGAAAGTGGCATCATCTGAACAGATGTGATGAGGATCTGGAAGAATGGGATGGAATCCTTGCAGGACATGGGGTGTGACGAGCTGTAGTGAAGGTAGCTATGGGAGTCGGTGGCTTTATAGTGGATGGGAGTGGACAATTTATTTCCTGAAATGGAGACAGAGATCAAGGAAAGTTGGAAATGGACGATGCGAAAATTATATTTGGGTGAAGGCAAAAGGTTCTGGCGGGGGCACGAAACAGCAGCAAAGCAGTTATGGATATAGTGAAAAAACAAAGTTGTGGGAGGGGACCACTGTAAGACTGGAACAAGGATCGTTCCACGTACCCCATAAAGAGGCAGGTATAAGTAGGACCCATGACATTCCTTTGACTTGGCAGAGGTGAGATGAATTCAAGGAGAAATTGTTCAGTGAGAGACCAACTTCAGCCAGGCAGAGCAGTGTGATGGTGAATGGAGAATTTTCAGACCTGGTTGAGGAAGAAGCTGAGAGCTCTCAGACCATCCTGATGGGGAATAGAGGTGTTGAGGGATTGGACATCCATGGCCAACAGGAGGCAGTTCAGGCTAGGGAACTGGGAATTGTCAATGTGGTAGAGGGCATCAGAGGAATCGCGGATATAGGTGGGCAGGGTCTGGGCAGCTGGCAAGAGGAAGGAGTCAAGGTAGGAGGAAATGAGCTCAGTGGGACAGGAACAGGCCGATACAATGGGCCTACCGAGGCAGTCTGCTTTATGGATTTTCAGAAAGAGGTCGAAGCGGGCTGTCTGGGCTTTGGTAGAGGGCATCAGAGGAATCGCGGATATAGGTGGGCAGGGTCTGGGCAGCTGGCAAGAGGAAGGAGTCAAGGTAGGAGGAAATGAGGGGAAAGTGAGGTCTGCAGATGCTGGAGATCAAAGTTGAAACTTTATTGCTGGAACAGCACAGCAGGTCAGGCAGCATCCAGGGAATGAGCTCAGTGGGGCAGGAACAGGCCGATACAATGGGCCTACCGAGGCAGTCTGCTTTGTGGATTTTCAGAAAGAGGTCGAAGCGGGCTGTCTGGGCTTGGGAGACAACCCAGTTGGAGTTAGGGTTGGACCTGAGAGACTGAAGTGTGGCAGTTTTAGAAGGGGATGGGGTAGAGGAGCAGTGAAATTGATGTCACATCAGCAGTTTTCAATGAAGAGATCAAGGGTAGGTAAGAGACCAGGGGAAGAGGCCCAAGTGGAGGATGAATACTAGAGGCAGGGGAATGGATCAGTTGAATGTGGGGGGTTGGGGGTGGATTGTCATCCTGCACAGACATGGAGGTAGCAGAAAAACAGTTCAACGTAATGACAAGCCAAAAATTCATTAAGGTGAAGGTATGAAGCTGAGTCCTTTGCTGAGGTTAGTACGTTAAGTCTCAGCAGGAAAAGTCAGCAGGGGTGGTGAACGTACGGCAACGGTTGGGTTGGGGAGAGTGGCTTCAGGGGATCAGAAAGTGATGGCATCTGAGGGCTAGAAAGGGGTGGGTGCTAAGGAAAGGTCATTTATTAATTCATTCACTTGCCTTAATATTCACATGCTAGTCATAACCCAAACCTACATGGATATTAGAACTGTCTCTGTTAAAACATAGGATGTCAGACATGAACTCATTCACCCATCACATATAGATGTGCACTATAGTCTTTGATCTCATTCTAATTCTTGTTTGCAGGTTATGAAACAATAAGAACATCTAGTTACTTTGGTGTGTGGAGCTTAAGTATAGAGGTGCTGTTGAAGTTTTTTGTCAGAAAAGCTTTTCACAAGCAAAATTCCAAATTTTGAAAGGAAAACAATTTACACTGCATAACAAACAGGCTGCTGATTGGTTGGCAAGAGACTTCTTGCCAAAATGTTTCCACAGGGAATGCAGGAGAAAGATTAGCCCAAAACTTTTGTTTGAAGTCAAAATGATAGATAAATCCCAATCAGCACGCTGTCGGTCTTCTTGCCACAGTTGATCTAACCTGGATTTCGTTCTGGGGCATAATCTTGGTGTTTATCATCAAACCAAGGTACATGAACATAGAACATTACAGCGCAGTAAAGGCCCTTCTGCCCTCAATGTTGCACCAACCAGTGGAACCAATCTGAATCCCATGTATCCTACACTATTCCATTTTCGTCCATATGTTTATCCAATAACCAGTTAAATGCCCTTAAAGTTGGCGAGTATACTACGCAGGCAGTGGGTTCCATGCCACTACTACTCTCTGAGTAAAGAAACTACCTCTGACATCTGTCCTATATCTATCACTTCTCAATTTAAAGCTATGTTCCCTCATGCTCGCCATCACCGTTCAAGGAAAAAGGCTCTCACTGTCCACCCTATCTAACCCTCTGATTATCTTGTATGTCTCAATTACGTCATCTCTCAACCTTCTCTCTAACGAAAACAGCCTCAAGTTCCTCAGCCTTCCCTCATAAGACCTTCCCTCCATACCAAGCAACATCCTAGTAAATCTCCTTCTGAATCCTTTCCAAAGCTTCCACATCCTTTCTATAATGCAGTGATCAGAACTGTACACAATACTCCCAAGTGCAGCCACACCAGAGTTTTGTACAGCTTCAGCATGACTTCGTGGCTCAGAAACTCAATCCCTCTACCAATAAAAACTAACACACCGTATGTCTTCTTAACCCTATTGACCTGATTGGCAACTTTCAGGGATCGATGGACATGGACGCAGAGATCTCTCTGCTCATCTACACCACCAAGAATCTTAGCATTAGCCCAGCACTCTTTATTCCTGTTACTCCTTCCAAAGTGAATCACACATTTCTGCATTAAACTCCATTTGCCACCTCTCAGCCCCGCTCTGCAGCTTATCTATGTCCCTCTGTAACCTGCAACATTTTTCATGATTATCCACAACTCCACCAACCTTAGTCTCATCTGCAAATTTACTAACCCATTCTTCTACACCCTCATCCAGGTCATTTATAAAAATAACAAACAGCAATGCACCCAAAACAGATCCTTGCGGTACACCACTAGTAACTAAATTCCAGGATGAACATCTCCCTTCAGCTACCACCCTCTGTCTTCTTTCGTCTAGCCAATTTCTGATCAAAATGCTAAATCTCCCTCAATCCCATCCCTCTGTAACCTGTGCAGTAGACTACAAGGGGAACCTTATCAAACACCTTACTGAAATTCATATGTACCACATCAAGATCTGTTTGGTCACTGTCTCAAAGAACTCAATGAAGGTTTGTGAGGCATGACCTACTCTTCACCAACCATTCAGAAATGAGGTTTCAAGGTCACGAGTTCACTTGCAAGCAGGAAGATGGTTTGAAGTGTGACTACAATGCCAGCAGCATTCGGAATAAGGTGGGTGAACTTGCAGCATGGATTAGTACCTGGAAATTAGATGTTGTGGCCATTTTGGAGACATTGATAAAGGAACAGGAATGGTTATTGCAGATTCCAGTTGACTATCTCTAATCAACTTATTACTTTCTAGGTGATTATAAATCCTATCTCTTATAACCTTTTCCAATACTTTACCCACAACTGAAGTAAGGCTCACTGATCTATAATTACCAGAGTTGCCTCTATTTTGGTGCTGAAGCTGGATGAGTTTCGGATCATTCGGGAGGCGGAGGGGGTTATTTTAAGAGGAGTTATACAGAGGTAGTCACACTTCAGGCACAAGAAAAAGGCAGAATGGGTTACAGTCAGGGGACGGAATGGGAACTGGCAGACAGTGCAGGGATTCCCTGTGGCCGTTCCCCTCAATAACAGTATACCATTTTGGATACTGTTTGGGGTTTGACTTACCTGGGGTAAGTCATGGGATACAGGTCTCTGGCACAGAGTCTGTCACTGTTGCTCAGAAGGGAAGGGGCAAGAGGAGCAGAGCATTAGTCATTGGGGAACTCTCTAGGTTTTTGTTTGGATTTACATTAGATTAGATTCCTCACAGTGTGGAAACAGGCCCTTCGGCCCAACAAGTCCACACCGACCCTCCAAAGAGTAACCCACCCAGACCCATTTTCCTCTGACTAATGCACCTAACGCTTTGGGCAATTTAGCACGGCCAATTCACCTCTGCACATCGTTAGACTGTGGGAGGAAACCCACGCCGACACGGGGGGAATGTGCAGAGTTTGCACAGTCACCCAATGCTGGAATTGAACCTGGGACCCTGGTGCTGTGAGACAGCAGTGCTAACCACCGAGCTGCCCCAGGGACAGATAGGAGGTTCTGTGGGAACAAGGGAGACTCGGGATTGGTTTGTTGCCCCTCCGGTGCCAGGGTTCGTGATGTCTCTGATCATGGTGTTTGGGATCCTTGAGGGGGAGCAGCCCCAAGTAGAGGTTCACATTGGCACCAAGGACATAGGAAAAGGGATGGGGATTTAAGGCAGAAATTCAGGGAGCTAGGGTGGAAGCTTCATGCTAGAACAAACAGTTATTACCTCTGTTTGTTGCCCGTGCCATGTGCTAGCGAGGCAAGGAATAGGGCGAGAGAGGAGTTGAACACGTGGTAGATGGGACCTCTACAAACAGGATGGTCTACACCTGAACCAGCAAGTACCAATATCCTCAGGGAGTGGGGGGAATTTGCTAATGCTCTTTGGGAGGGTTTAAATTAATGCAGCAGGGGAATGGGAACCTAAATTGTAGTTCCAGTATCCAGGGGTTTGAGAGTAGTGAGGTCAGAAATTAGGTTTCAAGGTCTCAAGAGTTCACCGGCAAACAGGTTTGAAGTGTGTCTACTTCAACGCCAGGAGCATTCAGAATAAGGGAGCTTGCAGCATGGGTTGGTACCTAAGACTTCGATGTTGTGGCCATTTCGGAGACATTGATAGTGCAGAGACAGGAATGGTGTTGCAGGTTCCAGGATTTAGATACTTCAGTAAAAACAGGGAAGATGGTAAAACAGGCCCTTCGGCCCAACAAGTCCACACCGACCCTCCAAAGAGTAACCCACCCAGACCCATTTTCCTCTGACTAATGCACCTAATGCTTTGGGCAATTTAGCACGGCCAATTCACCTATCAGCATTCCGTAAAGACCACTCCCTCCGTGACTCCCTCGTCAGATCCACACCCCCCACCAACCCAACCTCCACTCCCGGCACCTTCCCCTGCAACCGCAGGAGATGCAAGACTTGCGCCCATACCTCCCCCCTCACCTCCCTCCAAGGCCCCAAAGGAAAGAGTTCACCGGCAAACAGGTTTGAAGTGTGTCTACTTCAACGCCAGGAGCATTCAGAATAAGGGAGCTTGCAGCATGGGTTGGTACCTAAGACTTCGATGTTGTGGCCATTTCGGAGACATTGATAGTGCAGGGACAGGAATGGTGTTGCAGGTTCCAGGATTTAGATACTTCAGTAAAAACAGGGAAGATGGTAAAAGAGGGGGAGCTGTGGCATTGTTAGTCAAGGATAGTACGATGGTAATAGGAAGGACGTTTGAGGATTCGTCTACTGAGGTAGTATGGGCCGAGGTTAGAAACAGGAAAGGAGAGTTCACCCTGTTGGGAGTTTTCTATAGGCCTCCGAATAGTTTCAGAGATGTAGAGGAAAGGATTGCAAAGATAATTTTGGATAGGAGCGAGAATAACAAGGTAGTTGTTATGGGGGTCTTTAAACTTTCCAAATATTGACTGGAAATAGTATAATTCAATTACTTTTAGATGGGTCAGTTTTTGTCCTATGTATGCAGGATGACAGCCTGTATGGAGACCAGCCAACAAGGGGAAAAGCCACATTGGATTTGTATTGGGTAATGAACCTGGCCAGGTGTTAGATTTGAAGGTAGGTGAGCACTTTGGTGATAATGACCACAATTCAGTTGTTTAGCGATGTAATGGAATAGATATATACATACCCGCAGGGTGAGAGTTATAGTTGGGGGAAAGGCAATTATGATGCAATTAGGCATGATTTAGGATGCATAGAATACGGAAGGAAACTGAGGGGATGGGTATAGTTGAAATATGGAGCTTATTCAAAGTACAGTTACTGCATGTCCTTGATAAGCATGTACCTGTCAGGCAGAGAGAAAGTTGGCAGGCAAGGGAGTCGTGGTTTACTAAAGAAGTTGAATCTCTTGTCAAGAGGAAGAAGAAGGCAGCTTATGTTAGGATAAGACGTGAAGGCTCAGTTACGGTGCTTGAGAGTTACAAGTAAGCCAGGAAAGACCTAATGAGAGAGCTAAGAAGAGCCAGGAGGGGATGTGAGAAGCCAGTGGCAGATAGGACCAAGGAAAACCCTAAAGCTTTCTAATAGGTACATCAGGAATAAAAGACAGACGAGAGAAAGATTAGGGCCAATCGAGCATAATAGTGGGAAGTTGTGTGTGGAGTCCGAGCAGATAGGGGAAGCGCTAAATGAATATTTTTTGTCAATATTCACACTGGAAAAAGACAATGTTGTCGAGGAGAGTACTGAGGTACAGTTTACGAGACTAGATGAGATTGAGGTTCACAAGGAGGAGGTGTTACCAATTCCAGAAAGTGTGAAAATAGATAAATCCCCTGGGCTGGATGGGATTTTTCCTCAGATTCTCTGGGAAGCCAGGGAGGAAATTGCAGAGCCTTTAGCTTTGATCTTTATGTCATCATTGTCTACAGGAATAATGCCAGAAAAACTTGTCAGTATCTTAGTGCTTCCAATAATGAATTTGCTGTTGCTGATTAGACTCATCTTTATCACCTTTATCTTCAGTCCCTTTTAGCTACTCAAATATTCAACTGTCTGATGGACTATAAGTCACACCTGAGGAACAAGGCCTGCAGTTTTCTGGCATGATTAGTATCACACCCTGCATGGAAGCAGTTCTGAGCAAGACAATATAAATCATAGCTGAGGAATTGCACCTGGAGTTACCTTGGAGCAGTATCAATACCAGACTCTAGGTGGGAGCAACAACTGAGGAGTGAGGCCTGCACTTACAGACTGGACTCTTCTCTGAGCTGAAAAATGTATTGCTGGAAAAGCGCAGCAGGTCAGGCAGCATCCAAGGAGCAGGAGAATCCCCTGCTCCTTGGATGCTGCCTGATCTGCTGCGCTTTTCCAGCAACGCATTTTTCAGCTCTGATCTCCAGCATCTGCAGTCCTCCGTTTCTCCTGGACTCTTATCTGATCTTGGAAAACAGTTGTAGGATTGGTCACAGCAAGGATTTTTGCTTGATAAATCTGTGAGAATTCTTCAAGAATGTTACTCACAGAGTTGATGAGGTGGAAGCATTAGATGCATTTTATTTGCATTTTCACAAGGCTTTCACCCCAGAGAAGGCAAAAGCCCAGTGGTATTATTGCTGGACTGTTAACCCAGAGACCCAGCCTCTAGACACTTGGGGTCATATCCCATAGTGGAGGATAGTGGAACTTGAATTCAATAAAAAGGAAAATCTGGGAATAAGAGTTTAATGATGACCATGAATCTATTGTCAATTAATGGAGAAAACCCCACCTGGTTCACTGATGTCCTTTTGGACACCCAAACCTGTCTGGACAACATGTGACTCCAGATGCATACCATTGTGGTTGACATTTAACTGCTCTCTGGGATGGGCAATAAATGCTGGTCTCGCCAGTAGCACCCTCATCCCACAAATGATCTTTTTGAAAAAGTCCTGCATAAGAGATTAGTTAGATAAGATTAAAGTGCATGTGATTTGCTGGTAGTGTATTGAGATGGATAGAAAACTAGTTGGCTGATAGGAAAAGGAGGAGGAATTAACAATTTTCTGTATGACAGACAATGATTCATGGAGCATTGCTAGGGTGAGTGTTAGGACACAAACTTTTCACCATTTTTAATAACATTAAAGTTGAGGGATTTGAATATAAAATCTTCAGATTTGCAAATGAAACACAGCTGGGCATGAGGGCGAGCTGTGAGAAGGATGTAGAGACGCTTGAGTGTGATTTGGACAACTTGAGTAAGTGGGCAAATGCATGGCAGATGAAGAACAATGTGGATGAATAAGAGGTTATTCACTTTGGTAGCAAAAAGCAAGTCAGCAGATAATTAGATGAATGGAGTTGAGAGATGAGATGTGCAATGAGACCTGGGTGCCCCATATACCAGACGTTAAAGATAAATATGCAGGTTCAGTAGATGGTAAAGAAAGCAAAAGGAATGTTGGCCTTTGTAGTGAGATTACTTGAGTATAAGAGCAGGGATGTTTCCTTGCAGTTTTACAGAGCCGTGGCAAGACCACACCTGGAATATTTTGAGTAGTTTTATTCTCCTTGTCTGAGGAAGCCTGCTGTTTCGAAAGAGGGAGGACAGCAAATGTTTACTAGGTTGACTCCTGACATATGAGGAGAAGTCGAATTGGTTATGATCATATTCATTGGAATTCAGAAGAATGGACATCATCGAATATGAGTTCCCTGATCTGATCCAATCATGGAGCCCTGGCTGACATATAAAAAGTGAAGTGTCAGAGATGCTGACATGTTGGTAGCTGACTCTTGATTGAGGCAGTACTAAAGTCAAGAACTGTGACTTCGTGACTTGGTGATGGATATTGGCCTCTGTGTGGCTATTTGAGGAAGATCTCATAGGAATGTACAAAATTGCAACAGGACTAGACAAGGTGAAGGCTTGATAAGTGTGAGGTGATACATTTTCGAAGGTCTAATAAGGGAAGGATTTAGACAATGGTAGATCCCGAGGGAGAATCGAGGTGTATAAGTCGATAGATCCCTGAAGTTGTCAGCACAGGGAAGACATGATGGTGAAGGTAGCATACAAAATGCTTGCCTTCATTAGCCAGAGCATACATATAGGAGCAAGGAGGTCTTGTTACAACTTGATAAAATGTTGGCCACAGATGGAATACTGTGTGCAGTTCTGGTTGCCACACCATCAGACGGTAGTGATTGTGCTGGAGTGAGTACTGGAGAGGAGATTAACCAGGATTTTGCCTGGGATGAAGATCGCTGCTGAATCCTCTTTGGGTCAGGTCCCGGCTCTGGAATGTTGAGTCTGGGTCTTAGAAGAGCATATTGATGACCTCAAAAATCGAGGTCATTGGAAAAATATTCGGTTGCTGGGCCTTCCCGAACGGGAGGAAGAAGGCCAGCTTGTTGACTTTTTGGAGCAATGGCTCCCACAACTGCAAAAGCTCTCGGGCCCCGCGTGATCTCATTCAGTTCGTCTTTGGCGCGTGCGCTGTGAACAGCGTTCGTTGCTACGTAAAATTTTGCTTCGACGTACGTACGAAATTCAAGATATAAACAAAGATACAAACGCAAAATGCCCGTGTACGACCACGTGGTTTCATTGTTCTGCTTTGCTACACGCTTGTTGAACGCAAAAGCTCTCGGGCCCCGCGTGATCTCATTCAGTTCGTCTTTGGTGCCTGCGCTGTGAACAGCGTTCGTTGCTACGTCCAAGCATTCCGAACAATGGGAAAAACGTATTCAGTTCGCAATCTTTTCTGTTCGCGAACCAGGTCCCGGAACAGATTAAGTTCGTAAGTCGAGGCGCTACTGTATTTTATTTTATGTTGCTGTTTTGTTAAGAGTGCCTGGGTAATAATATGGAGGGGGCAGGTTGGTTGCCCACTTCTAATTCTTGTATTCTAAGACATTGTCATTTGTTTATCTTACTTTGTAATGTCTGGGCCGAGGGCATGGCTCTAGCTGGAAGGTGTTATGGAGGGATTACTGGAAGGTATGTTTGTCCCCTATGGACAAGGGGGAAAGTCTCCTTTGAATTATATCTCTTTTTTTAGGAGTAGTTCTTAGTTGTTTTGATTTAGTTGTTTTAAAGGTTGTATTTTTAAATTTATATGAATTGTTTATGATCTTTACTCAATGCTTTTTGAGTGGGGTTCTTCCTCCTGGGGGGTCTCAGACTTTCCTGAACGATCATGGCTAGTCATTCTTTAAATGGTGCACCTGGAATGTCAAAGGGAACCACTCGCCAATTAAAAGGAAAAAGATATTATCAAGTCTTAAAAAAGAGGGTTGATGTAGCCCTTTTACAGGACACACATTCTACTTGATAAGGAACATTCGAAGCTGCAACAGGGTGGATTTGGTTATCTTTTCATCTTTTAGCTCAAAAATTAGGGGAGTGGCCATTCTTATCCAGAAGAATCTTCCCTTCCAAATGCTAAGCCAGATAAAAGATGAGTCCGGACGATATATATTAATTAAAGTCCTAATATATGGAGAGGAGAAAGGGATTTTGAATGATATTGCCCCCCGGCACATCCTTGTAAATTTGTAACAGATGCGCTCTCCAAGTTGATGGCTCTCAGAGTGCATCACATAATTATAGGGGGAGATTTTAATTGTATTATCGACCCCGAGGTGGACAGGATACCTATGAGCACTGCGGGTATATCTCTGAGATCTAGGCAGTTGGATGATCTGAATAGGGAGTTGGGACTGGTAGATGTGTGGAAGTGTTTTCATCCTGAGGGGAGAGATTTTATTTTTTATTCTAGCCCACACAAGTGTCACACCAGAATCAATATGTTTTTATCCCCTCAACCTTTCTGAATTTGATATTGTCTTGTAAAATAGGGAATATAACTATTTCCGACCATGCAGCAGTATATATGGAGGTCAAGACTAATGGTGACGAGATGGGTTCCCGACATTGGCGTATGAACCCTTTCCTATTGAAGGATAGTAAGTTCATAGAATATTTCTCGAAAGCATTTAAAACTTTCTGGGGTATCAATTCAGGCATGGTCAGCAACCCATCGGTGATGTGGGAGACTGCTAAGGTATATGCATGTTGGTTATCTCATATTCTGCGACCCGAAAAAGACAAAAGGGAGAACAACAGCATCTGCTCAAGGCTCACCTGAAGGCAGCTAAACTACAGTGGATTACAGCCCTCAGGGCAACTTACTCAAACAGCAAAGAGGAAGATACTATTTGCAAAGCAGAGATTATTTGAGCATGGCGATAAGCCGGGCAGGTATCTAGCATACCTTACCAGAAAGAAAAAGGCTCCCCAATCCATTACATCAATTAGAGAGGATGCTGGTACCCTGACTTATGATCCTAAAAAGATCAATGCAGCCTTTACAAAGTTCTACTTCAAGTTGTATAAGTCGGAGGGCTGTGAGGATAGAGTGAGGAAGACGGAGTCATTTTTAAAAAAATTTGGCCCTTTTGGGCTTAACCTTGGAGCAGGTGTCGCCTTTGAACAGCCCCCTGACAACCCAGGAAGTGCAGGAGGTGGTGAGGCAGCTCCAGAGCGGTAAAGCGCCCAGACTAGATGGATTTCAGGCTGAGTTCTATAAAGAGTTTCTAGACGAGTTGGCCGGACCACTTATAGATATGTATAATTATTCATGTAGTCAAGGTAGCCTCCCATGCTCCCTGCGAGAAACAAATATCTCTCTCATTCTTAAGAAAGGAAAATCCCCAGATGACTATATTTCGTACAGACCTAGATCCTTATTGAATATGGACTTTAAAATTCTCTCAAAAATGTTTGCATTAAGACTGGAGAGGGTTTTACCATTTATTATAAAAGAGGATCAGATGGGGTTTATTAGTAGATCTGCGACCCTTTCATAAAGTTAATTTTGTAACCTGAGAACATACCAAATACGTTAACCACTTGAATTAAGCGGGGCACAGATATCGATGGATCATTTAAGAAAAGAAGGACATCGTCCGCATAGAGAGTGATTTTATGCTTACCAGATTCTACCTCTGGGGTAGATCTTTAAGGGTCGCAGATCTACTAATAATATCAGAAGAGTGTTAAATATGGTACAAGTCTGCCAGCAAGGAGCGATACTGGGATTAGTCGTCTCCATGGATGCAGAGAAGGCATATCGGGTAGAATGGCCATATCTTTTTTATACTATGGAGCGGTTTGATATTGGAGAGATCTTTACCAAGTGTGTCACAGTATTATATAACAACCCACTTGGTAAAGACCTCTCCAATACCAAACTGTTAATGACGGCATAAGATTGGATAGCTTTAGTGTTAGCAGAGATTGTCATCAAGGATGCCCTCTCTCGCCAATACTATTTATACTAGTGATTAAGGCGCTGGCGGAAGCTATCCGAACTGACCCTAATATAACGGCCCCAGAGGTAGAATCTGGTAAGCATAAAATCACTCTCTATGCGGACGATGTCCTTCTTTTCTTAAATGATCCATCGATATCTGTGCCCCGCTTAATTCAAGTGGTTAACGTATTTGGTATGTTCTCAGGTTACAAAATTAACTTTATGAAATCAGAGGCCATGTCACTAGGGAGGTCTTCCCAGCATATCCAATTTTCCAGATGGATCCCGTTTCTCCTTTTCGGTGGTCACTGGGAGGTTTTCTCTATTTAGGTATTTTTATTACTCTATTTCGGTATTTTTATATTTGGTCAGCTATACAAAGTTAATTATATGCATTTATTAGAGAAAATAAGGCAGGACCTTCAACGCTGGGAAGATTTTTAGATTAGATGTTAGATTACTTACAGTGTGGAAACAGGCCCTTCGGCCCAACAAGTCCACACCGACCCTCTGAAGAGCAACCCACTCAGACCCATTCCCCTACATTTACCCCATCACCTCACACTACGGGCAGTTTAGCATGGCCAATTCACCTGACCTGCACAGTTTTGGACTGTGGGAGGAAACCCACGCAGACACGGGGAGAATGTGCGAACTCCACACAGACAGATCTCCCAATATTCTGGCTGGGAAGAATAGCTTTGATCAAGATGAATATTCTCCCTCGCCTATTATACCTCATGAGAATGCTTCCTTTGATGTTGCCAAGGCAGACACTGCGTAAGCTGTATGGTTGGCTTGGTTCTTTTATTTGGAATCATAGACGGTCCCTTATTAAATTAGATAAGTTGCAGCTCCCACAGTAAGGGGAGGTCTAGATTTTCCTGATTTCAGGCGGTACCAACTGAGCTCTCTGTTATCATATGTGGCTGACTGGGTCTCTTGTGACCCACAATCAATATGGTTGGATATTGAGGCTTCCCAAACAAAATGTCCCCTCAGCAATCTGTTATTTATGGATAAGATGAGAATTATTACAGATCATTGTAAAAACCTAATTGTATTAAATACAATCAAAGCTTGGAGGATGATGCGACAGGATGAGGATAATTTACAAAGAAACCTCCCCTTCTACTCTTATAGTGGGAACATTGGAATTTTGGCCAGGCTTGACTGACGTTGGATTTAAAAATTGGGAGTTCAGAGGCATCTCCTGTTTGGGAGATCTGTTCGATGGGGAGGTCATGATGTCCTTCAAACAGTTGCATTAGAAGTTCGGGTTGCCGAGGAAGGATCTTCTTTGATATTTTCAAGTATGAGATTTCATACAAAAAAAAGACCACATTGATGACTAAACCGTACAAGTCAGATTTGGAAAGGAGAGTGCTTCGGCCGATGGGTGCACATTCGGTCAGTACTCTCTATCACTCGTTAAGTAATAAGGTATCGAAGGACATGGAACGACTATATAAAGCCTGGAATCAGAAATTAGGGATGGAAATCTCCTTAGAGATGTGGGAGGATATCTGCAAAAATGCCAGGAAGATCTCTATCTGTAATACAACACAGGTTATTCAATTGAAGATACTTCATCGGGCTCATATGGCACCAGAGCAGCTTGCAAAGTTTAAGGCAGGAGCATCCCCAATGTGCCCTATATGTAAAATAGAAGTTGGGACTCTCACTCATTGTTTGTGGACATACCATAAGATTGGTAGATATTGGGACAGTGTAGCAAATGTCTTGGCAAAGATTTTTGGAACGGAGATTCCTTCTCTAGATGCATACGGGAAGAAACTATTCACTATCCTTTCCTTTTGTGCGAGGAAAAGCATTTTAGTAAGTTGGGTATCGGAAAGTCCCCCAGGACTTTCGAATTGGCATAGGATAGTTATGTAATATATTCCCCTGGACTTCCTTACGAATATGGTGCACCAAAAAATGGAGTTATTTTATAGAACATAGCGACCCTTTTTGAACTCCACCGATGCAGATGTATTGGCCATACTGTCTAGGGCTTTTGTTTAGCCATGAGGATGATGTTTGTTGGTTTGGGAGTCCCTGGGAGGAAGAATCCCATATAAGTACAGGTTTTGTTATGACTTGATATAATTTTATTTTGAATGTATATTTATTTATTTGTTTACCTTTTTTTCTGATTTTTTGTTGTTAGTAATGTACGAAACTGTGGTCTTTTATTTATATATAGTCTTCTTTCTTATATCTTATTTTGTGTTTTGGTAGTTTGTAGAGTAGATTAGTTGTTAGTTTTCTTAATTTTATATTGGTGCCACTATTATACTGTAAAGTGGATATACTATTTTGTATTAATTTTGTATTTTTGTAAAAAAAAAGCTCGAAAATCTTTTAAAAAAGAATCAGGATGAGCACTTAAAATGCCAAGCCATATGGATCAAATGCAGGTAAATGGGATTAATATATTTTGGTGTTTGTTGGTTGGCATGGACATAGTCGGCTGAAGGGCCTGTTTCTGTGCTGTATGACTCAGAGTTCATTCATCACTCAGGTTATATTACCAAACTAATTAGCTTATTATTTTGAGGTTCTGATTTTCAATCCAGCTGTAGATGCTCATACTCCTTCGGCAGAATCTTTCTTAGTTTTACCTCTATTGTCACTATGTATGTATATCATAACAAATTTCTCTTACCATGTCACTCCACATTCCATTCCAGCTGGAGGAGATAGAAATTAAGAGCTGCTTCAACGTGCTCCAAAATAAAATCTCAAACTCTCCTGACTGAGCTAACCAGGCCTTAATCTTAGTGCCGTGTAGGGAGCATGGCCTTATGGGACTCATGCCCTTGACTGCAGTGAGCTATACCTATTCCCGTAACTGGTCCCTAACATTCCTTTTAACTCCCTGAGCGTGAGTGTTTCCATACACCATTGTTCCATGGCCTGTTTGCTCAAACTCCTACAGTCCTTGTTCTCATCCGCATGCTGCAAAAACATCAAACCTGTCAAATAATTATAAGGGCTGAGGCTTCTTCCTCGTTACTTCTTGCGTCCCTTTATATACCTCATTTGCCTTCGCACTTTCCTGTTCCTGACAATAAATTAAATCAGAAATACCTAGCCTAAGGGACTGTCCCCTGCGGCAAAGTGTAGAGATAACTTTCCCTCGTTGATGTTTCATAGTGTATGAAATTTAAGTGTCCATTTGAGCCAAACTGTAGTTACTTTCACTGATCTGTTACTGTGGAGCATTTTGCTCACCAGTGCCAATATACAATAGCTGCAACACACCCCATGCCCTGTCATTCACACCTTACTTTACTTAACTAAATTAAGTTTCAAATTTAAACGTGTTACTCAACTCTTACCTGAGTAGTTATTTGATGGGTTAAGCTATATACGTAATGTAATATTTGTGTCTCTCCAGTACTGACTTAAACTGACATTCTTGATGAAGGGGATAAAATGGTAAAAATTCATCAAGCTATGTTGTTAATACATGTACTTTATTTTTCTCAGCAGATACTGGAGACTGCAGTGAAATCTCAAGGTAGGTTTCAACAACAAAGAGAACAAAGCATAAAGAGCAGTACCGTGCAGGAACAGGCCCTTTGGCCCACCAAGAATGTGCTGACACGATGCCTTTCTTAACTAAAACCTTTTGCCACTATGTGGTCCATTTCCTTCTATTCCCTGCCTACTCGGATATCTTGCAAGATGCCTCTTAAGCATTGCTATTGTACGTGCCTCCACCACCTCTTCTGGCAGTGCATTTCAGGCACTTACAACCTTCTGTATAAAAAAACTTGTCTCTCACATTGCCTTTCAACTTTTTCCCTTTTACCTTAAACTTGTGTCTCCAAGTAATTGATGGTTCTACCCTAGGAAAAAGACTCTGACTTATCCATTCTATCCATGTCTCTCATAATTTTGTAAACTTCTGTGAGATTTACCCCCATTCTTTGACATTCAAGTGAAAACATATCAAATTCGTCCAATCTCTCCTCATAACTAATACCCTCCAAACCAGGCAACACTCTGTTAAACTGTTTCTGTACGCTCTCCAAAACCCCCACATCCTTCTGATAGTGTGGCAACCAGAACTGTACACAATATTCCAAACGTGGCCTGACTAAAGTTCTATACAGCTGCTACGTGACAAGCCAATTTTTAGACTCTATACCCCAACCAATGAAGGCAAGCATGCCAAATGCCTTCTTGACCATCTCATCCACTTATATTGCCGCTTCCAGGGAATTGTGGACCTGTACGCTGACATCCCTCTTTACGTTGATGCTATTAAGGATTCTTCCATTTGGTCTATACTTTTGTCCCACATTAGATCTACAAAAATGCATCATCTTACATTTGTCTGGATTAAACTCCATCTGCCATTGTTGTCTGTAAACTTAGAAATTAGGCCACCACCATTCTCCTCACATCATTTACATATGTATTAAAATAGCAGGGGTCCCAGTGCAGATTCATGCAGAACACCACTGGTCACAGGTCTCCATCAGAAAAACACCCACTGCTACTGTCTGTTTTCCATGACTAAACCAGTTCTGCATCCAGCTTATCAACTCACTGAGGATCCTATGTAACTTCACCTTTTGAATCTGCCTGCCATGAAGAACATTATCAAAAGCCTTGTTAAAGTCCATGTGGATAACTTCTACTGCCCTGCCATCATCAACACTCTTTGTCACTTCCTCAAAAAACTGAAGCAAGTTTGTGAGACAAATCCACGCTACTTATTGCTAATAAGTCTGTATTTTTCCAAAAGTTAGTAAATCCTGTCCCTCAGAATTGTCTCTAATAAATTCCCTAAGTAAGGTTCACTGGTCCATAATTTCCAAGATTATCCCTGTTGCCCTTGCTAATTCATTTTTTCAAGAAATATCTTTCTTTCTTTTTACTTTCTCCCTTCTCTTTTTTCTTTCTTTTTCTTTTCTTTTTTATAGATATTTTTATTGAAAATTTCACGTTTTTACAAACTTACAAAATAATACACACAAATACAAACATTAATATACAATTAAATATTAAATAAATAATAACCAAAACCTAACAGACAAAAAGAAGAGATAAAGAAAAAAAAGGAGAAAACAAAACTCAACTAACCACTAATGTAACCTATAACTAACCAGAGCGTATAATAAAATATCTTACATTACTCAAGAGAAAAAAAAGGATAACATAGTAATTAAATAGTGAAGTACATGCTCAGAACGAATCAACATCAAATCATAATAAAACCCGTATTCATGCGGGATTCCTACTCCCAAGGGCCCCCGGACCAGCCAGAACCACTACCACAACTAGATAAAAGCCCTTGAATAAAATGGCTGAAAATATCTGTATCTATATTTATTCAGGAAGGGCTGCCATATTTTATGGAATAATTCAGTTTTTGGTGCACCATATTTGTAAGGAAGTCAAGGGAATACATTCCATGACCAACCTATACCAATTCGAAAGTCCTGGAGGGCCCTCAGCTACCCAGTTTACTAAGATATTTTTCATTGCACAAAAGGAGAGAATGGAAAATAATTCCCTCCCTTGCACATCCAGGCAAGTTCGAAAAGCCCAGGAGAAGAGATTCCCTACAGTGTGGAAACAGGCCCTTCAGCCCAACCAGTCCACACCGACCCTCCGAAGAGTAATCCACTCAGAACCATTTCCCCCTGACTAATGTACCTAACACTACGGGCAATTTAGCATGGCCAATTCACCTGACCGGCACATCTTTGGACTGTGGGAGGAAACCGGAGCACCCGGAGGAAACCCACGCAGACACGGGGAGAATGTGCAAGCTCCACACAGACAGTCACCCGAGGCTGGAATCGAACCTGGGACGCTGGTGCTGCGAGGCAGCAGTGCTAACCATTGAGCCACCATGCCACCCCCAAAGAGATACTGGATCTACTCTAATTTCCACTCCCAAGATTTCTGTCAAAGCATTTGCTACTCTGACCCAGTATTTGCGGATCTTATGACATGTCCATAAGCAGTGTGTGAGAGTGCCCACCTCTGTTTTACATTTGGGACATATTGGAGATGCTCCTGCCCTAAATTTTGCCAATAGCTCCAGTGCTATATGAGTCCTAAGGAGTATGTTTAACTGAATGGCTTGGGTTCTATTACAGGTGGAAATTTTTCTGGCAATTTCCCAGATGTCATCACACATTTCTGTGGATATTTCCAATCCCAATTCCTGATCCCATGTTCTAAGCAATTTAGATTAGATTAGATTAGATTACTTACAGTGTGGAAACAGGCCCTTCGGCCCAACAAGTCCACACCGCCCCGCCGAAGCGCAACCCACCCATACCCCTACATTTACCCCTTACCTAACACTACGGGCAATTTAGCATGGCCAATTCACCTGACCTGCACATCTTTGGACTGTGGGAGGAAACCGGAGCACCCGG
>NC_057728.1:39835-53009 GCF_004010195.1 Chiloscyllium plagiosum | reverse complement strand
AAGTCCTGGAGGGCCCTCAGCTACCCAGTTTACTAAGATATTTTTCATTGCACAAAAGGAGAGAATGGAAAATAATTCCCTCCCATGCATGTCCAGGCAAGTTCGAAAAGCCCAGGAGAAGAGATTACTTACAGTGTGGAAACAGGCCCTTCAGCCCAACCAGTCCACACCGACCCTCCGAAGAGTAATCCACTAACACTACGGACAATTTAGCATGGCCAATTCACCTGACCGGCACATCTTTGGACTGTGGGAGGAAACCGGAGCACCCGGAGGAAACCCACGCAGACACGGGGAGAATGTGCAAGCTCCACACAGACAGTCACCCGAGGCTGGAATCGAACCTGGGACGCTGGTGCTGCGAGGCAGCAGTGCTAACCATTGAGTCACCATGCCACCCCCAAAGGGATACTGGATCAACTCTAATTTCCACTCCCAAGATTTCTGTCAAAGCATTTGCTACTCTGACCCAGTATTTGCGGATCTTATGACATGTCCATAAGCAGTGTGTGAGAGTGCCCACCTCTATTTTACATTTGGGACATATTGGAGATGCTCCTGCCCTAAAGTTTGCCAATAGCTCCAGTGCTATATGAGTCCTACGGAGTATCTTTAACTGAATGGCTTGGGTTCTATTACAGGTGGAGATTTTTCTGGCAATTTCCCAGATGTCATCACACATTTCTGTGGATATTTCCAATCCCAATTCCTGATCCCATGTTCTAAGCAATTGTTCCATGTCTTCTGAAAATTCATTATGTAATAAATGATAGAGAGTGCTGACCGAGGGTAAACCCATTGGCCACAATACTCTTCATTCCCTATCTGATTATAAAGGGTATCTAATAACGTAGTCTTCTTCTGTATGAAATCTCGAATTTGGAAGTATTGAAAGAGGTCTCCATGAGGTAGTCCAAATTTCTGGTGCGGTGTTCAAACGACATCATGACCCCCTCATCAAACAGATCCCTTAAATAGGGGATAGTCCTGGACCTCCAGGATTTAAATGTGACATCTGTGAGCCCCGGTTGAAAACCCCATGCCCCCACTATAGGAGTATAAGGGGAGGTTTTATGTGAATTACCCTCGTTTTGTTGCATTATCTTCCAGGCTTTAATTGTGTTTAATACTATAGGGTTTCTACAATGGTCCATAATGACTTTCATCTTATCAAAAAACAAGAGGTTCATAAGAGGACACTTTGCTTGAGAAGCCTCGATGTCCAGCCAAATTGATTGCAGGTCAGACGACACCCAATCGGCTTTGTAACTTAATAGAGAACTCAGCTGATACTTCCTAAAGTCTGGAACATCCGGCCCTCCCCTTGCTTGGGGAAGCTGTAGCTTCTTTAACTTAATGAGGGGCCGTCTATGATTCCAGATGAAAGAACCAAGCCACCATATAATATGCGCAATGCCGGCCTCAGCAGCATCACCGGGAGCATTCTCATAGGGTATAAGAGACGGGGCAAGACACCCATTTTAAGTAGAGCTATTCTACCTAGCCAGGAAATTGGAAGATCCCCCCAACGTTGAAGGTCCTGCCTTATCCTGTCCAGTAGATGCACAAAATTGACCTTGTACAGCTGACCAAATACTGGGGTGAAAAAATACCTAAATATAAAAACCCCCCAGAGACCACCGAAAGGGAAAATGAGATCTGTCCAAAAAGTGGGACATACTAACGAGATCACCCATTAGCATGGCCTACAATTTTGAGAAATTAATTTTGTAACCTGAGAATGCACTAAATAAATTAATAACTTGGATCAGGTGGGGCACGGACATCAGAGGATTACTAAGAAAAAGGAGAACATCATCTGCATTAAGGGTAATTTTATGTTTACCCGTGCCAACCCTCGGGGCCATTATATTAGAGTCAGCCCGTATAGCTTCCGCTAGTGGCTCAATTATTAGCGTGAATAGTAACAGTAAGAGAGGACATCCCTGACGGCAGCCCCTACCCACACTGAAGCTATCCGAGCCTAAACCATTGGTGATCACGGCTGCTTTGGGGTCATTAAGCAATGTTGAGACCCATTTAACAAATACCTTTCCAACGCCAAACCTTTCCAGTGTATAGAACAGGTATGACCATTCAACCCTGTCCAATGCCTTCTCTGCGTCCAACGAGACGACTATTCCCAGTATTCTTTCCTGATGACAGACTTGAATCATATTCAAAACCCTTCTAATATTATTAGATGATCTACAGCCCTTGATAAACCCCGTCTGATCCTCTTTTATGATATATAGCAATACCCTCTCTGACCTCAATGCTAATGTTTTAGAAAGAATTTTAAAATCTACATTTAGCAAAGATATTGGTATGTATGATGTGCAATCTTCTGGGTCCTTTCTTTTTTGAGAATGAGAGAAATATTCGCTTATCTCAATGAAGGCAGGAGGCAGCCCTGACTATATGAGTAGTTGTACTTGTCCATAAGTAGACCAGCTAATACTCCTGTAAATTCTTTGTAGAATTCAACCTGAAATCCATCTGGGCCAAGTGCCTTACCGCTCTGAAGCTGCCTGATTGCGTCAAGTATTTCCTGGGTTGTTAGGGGAGCATTCAGGATCGACACCTGTTCAGGGGTTAAGTCCGGAAAGGCCAGGCTTTTAAAAAAGGACTCCATCTTCTTGGCTCTATCTTCACAATCCTGCGATTTATACAAATCAAAGTAAAACCGTCTGAAGATTGTGTTGATCCATTTATGATCGTGAGTCAAAGTACCAGCACTTTCCCTGATGGACGCGATAGCTTGAGGGGCCTTTTTCTTCCTTGCGAGAAACGCTAGGTATCTACCAGGCTTATTGCCATATTCATATAATCTTTGCTTTGCAAATAATATTTCCCTCTTTGCCGTTTGGGTAAGCGCGATATTCAGGGCTGCCCTAAGGGCTGTAATCCTTTGTAATTTAGCAACAGAGGGCCTATCAATGTACGCTGTCTCAGCTGCCTTCAAGTCAGCCTCAAGTAGATGCTGTTGTTCTCCCTTTAGTTTTTCCTGGATCGCTGAGAATGAAATGATCAGACCCCGCGCATAAGCCTGAATGCTCTCCCACATCACCGACAGGTTACTAGCCGTACCTGAATTCATTTCCAAAAGGTTTTGAATTCTTGAGAGAAATATTTTACAAATTTACTATCCTTCATTAAGAAAGAATCCATACGCCAATGTCGGGGCGTCGTCTCATTGTTCCTAGTCTTGATTTCCATATACACTGCAGCGTGATCAGAAATTATTATATTACCTATTTTGCAGGATAATACAGAATTCAAAAAGGTCAAGGGGGCTAGAATAAAAAGAGAAATCTCTGCTTTGTGGGTAGAGGCACCTCCACACATCTACTAATCCTAAACGATAAGAGAAAATGCTGGAAAATCTCAGCAGGTCTGGCAGCATCTGTAAAAAGAGAAAATAGCTGACATTTCGAGTTGACAAAGGATCAGTTCGACTTGAAACGTCAGCTCTTTTCTCTCCTTACAGATGCTGCCAGACCTGCTGAGATTTTCCAGCATTTTCTCTTTTGGTTTCTACTAATCCTAGCTCTTTATTCAAATCCGCCAATTGCCTGGATCTGGGGGATATACCCACAGTATTCTTGGGTATCCTGTCTATCTCTGGGTCCATAATGCAATTAAAATCTCCTCCTATAATTGTGTAATGAGCCCTGAAAGCCATCAGTTTGGAGAATGCTTCCGTTATAAATTTGAAAGGATGTGCCGGGGGACAATAAAGTTTCAAAATCCTATATTCCTCTCCACTTATAAGGCTTTAATCAGTATGTATCGTCCAGATTCATCTTTTATCTGACTTAAGATTTTGAAAGGGAGATTTTTCCGAATAAGAATGACTACTCCCCTACTTTGTGAACTGAAAGATGAAAAGAAGGCCTGATCAAATCCACCCTGTCGTAATTTCAAGTGCTCATTATCCAGTAAATGTGTCTCCTGTAAGAGAGTGATATCAACCCTTTCTTTTTTGAGATTTGATAGTATTTTCAGGTGCACCATTTAATCGAATGACTAACCATAATCGTCCGGTTAAGTCTGAGACCCCCCGGGAGGAAGAACCCCATCCAAAACACCCCAAGCATAGACCACAGAAAATTCACAAAAATAGAGATTCTTTAATACACTCACGCCAATATGGTAAAAAACTATTTCTAAATAAAAAAAATATAATACATATGTAAAAGGAGATTTTCCCCCTTGCTTCCAGAGGGCATCACTTTCTATCTGAAAACCCATCGTATCCTCTCCCAACCAGTGCCCCACCCTCGACCCATAATAAAATAGAAAAATTCAAATGTACTATAAAGCTAAAGTTACCGGTGAGTACCCTACCCCCCCCCCACCACCCCACCCATACTAACACCTACATACATTTAGTAACAATAATACCACATATAAAAGTATAAAGTTACAGTCTCAGCAGGTGATAACTAAGTACAATATCACAAAAAATGGGAAAAACCCTGCTCTAAAAGAAAGAAGTAAGGTAGGACAAAGCAAACGGCCCCCAAACCCACCCCCCCCCCTCACCTAAATCAACTAAACCACCCGGCCTATAAAAATAGGAAATCGCATAGTGGAGAACAAATAAGGCCCCCTCCCTATCCCTCGGAGATTATGTTAAACAATAAAGGAAACAAGCGAAAAAAAGGTGATCCGAAGTTATAGATGGATCCTTTGTGGTTAAAACGCAGCATCACTGGGTAGCGTAAGGAGTACTGGATGTTTAAGTCCCTTAGATGCTTCTTCGTTTCATCAAATGCCCTTTTCTTGCAGACCAAAGCTGGGGAGAAATCCTGAAACAGCATAATCCTAGATCCCTTCTATATCATGGCCTGGGGATCTTTCCCAAGGGTTCTGGAGGCTTCCAGGAGCATTTGCTTCTCCCTGTAACACCGAAGCGGGAACAGGATCCAACCCAGTGCGGGGCACTGATCCAACCCAGGCCCGCATATTGCAACCCGGTGGGCCCATTCTACCCTTACCTGGCCTGATCCAGCCTCCAGCTTCAACATCTGAGGGAGCCACTGCAAGCTGGCCTTCCTCTTCCCGTTCGGGAAGGCCTAGCAAACGAACTTTTTTCGACAACCCCGATTCTCGAGGTCGTCGATGTGATCTTCTAAGGCCCAGACCCGCTGTTCGAGAGTCTGGACCTGACCCACGGCCGATTCTGCAGCAGCCTCAGAGGTCGCGGCCTTTAGCTCCGCCCCTCCGACTCGATGTTTGATTTTTTCAATATCTCGGTCATGCTTTTGCAGCGCAACCAAAAGCGATTCCCACCTGCTTCTGGACTCCTCTATGAAGACGTCGATCTTCTCTTCCAGCTTGGTAATTACAGCAACAAGGTTTACCACTGTAGGTAAGTCCCCCGGGGCGGCTGCGGAAGCCTCTGCTGCAGCTGGGGGAGGGGTTCCTGTGTGCTGTGAGCTGCGGGCATTCTTTCCCTTAGTCATTTTAACAAAGCACCAAACTGCTCAAGTTTGATGCAAAATGACTAACCGTATTGAATAAAAGTTATTTTGAATGGTTTGGCAGGTGTGGTGGAGCCAGGCAGCCCACTTTGCCTGAGTCTTGGGCAGAGCACTACTGACTCAGACTTGCTGGGTCGCCGCCATCTTGGATCTCTCCATTTTCTTTTCTTTTAAGCCTCCGCCAACAAAGGCAGCAACACCTGGACAAGCCAGACACGGCTCCATCCTAGCCTGGCAAGTGAAGGACAGGACCCAGGCTGACCCCTCAGCCCAGATTCACAGGCTATGTTGAGGCTCCAGGTCTGCAGCTAGGCCTGGCTGTCTGACAGAGGAGAAAGGTGATCTTGGCCCAACATGGCAGTCTCATGGCATGCAGGTCTCATCCATGTGTGGAGGTCTTCTTTGTCTTCGGCATCCAGGTATTCCAATGCCCTGGCAGGTGCTCTTGGCCCGGAATGATGTTCTTCTTTGGCATTGTATCCAGCAGCCCAGTGTGACTATCTTGTCCCAGCTGCATCTCCCAGATATGTTCTATTGTTCCTAAATCAGCTTTCCCGAAGTGTAGGAATTGTTTACTGAACAATGATGAACTTTGTCTTAATTTTACTCTTTATTATTATGGGGCGGCACAGTGGCTCAGTGGTTAGCACTGCTGCCTCACAGCACCAGGGTCCCAGGTTCGATTCCAGCCTCGGGCAACTGTCTGTGTGGAGTTTGCACATTCTCCCCGTGTCTGCGTGGGTTTCCTCCGGGTGCTCTGGTTTCCTCCCACAGTCCAAAGATGTGCAGGTTAGGTGAATTGGCCATGCTAAATTGTCCGTAGTCAGAGGGAAATGGGTCGGGTGGGTTTACTCTTCGGAGGGTCGGTGTGGACTTGTTGGGCCGAAGGGCCTGTTTCCATGCTGTAGAGAATCTAATCTAATTATGTATGATATCTGTCATTGATGTTGGTGCTGTAGTGGGGCTGAGTTTTCACTGTATTTTTCATGTAAAAGTACATGACAAACTTCTACTCTATTCTATTCTAAACAAAGGAATAAGATTGGCCATTCTCCAGTCTTCTGTGAAACCTCTCCAGTGACTAAGGAGATTTCCTGCAAGGCACCATCAGTTTCCTCAACTTCCTCCTTCAGCATTCTGAGATAGATCCCATCAGGTCCTGGGGACTTAGCTACCTTAATGCTTTTCAAAGGACCTCAAGCCTTTTTTTTATATTGACATGACCCAGAATATCAGCAGACTACTCCCAAGATTCACCATCCACCATATCCTTCTCCGTTGTGAGTACTGATGCAAAGTATTTATTTGTTCAGGACTCACACACTTCAGCTGATTCCATGCATAGATTCTGTCCTGTGTACTTCAGTGGACCTACCCTTTCCCTAGCTACCTCTTGCTTCTTATATATGTATAAAAAGCCTTGGGGTTTTCTTTAATCCTGTTTGCCAAATATATTTCATGGCCCTTTTAGCCCTCTTAGCCCCTTGTTTGAGTACTTCCCTGATATCTTCAAGGACTCTGTTTTCAGTTTCCTTAACCTTACGTATGCTTCTTTTTTCTTTTTGACTAAGCTCACAATTTCTCTTATCACCTAGCCTTTAACACAGTCCCACATACCAAAAGTAGATTTAACCTCAAATAGTCACCCCCAATCCACATTCCCCAGTTCCTGCCTAATACAAAATAACCTAGGTTATCCAAACATCAATTATCTGAATTACGGATTATCCGAACAAGATCTCAACGTCCCGTGAAAGTTTTGTTAAATTTACATAAAAGCATAGCGAGACTGGGCAGCCTGGGCTGTTGGCAGGAGCAGGAGCAGGGTCACCACGGGAACCCTGTTCCTGCTCTTGCCGTCGCCATGGAAACCATGTTCCTGCTATTGCCGTCGCCGCGGAAACCCTGTTCTCCTATTGCCATCACCATGGGAACCCTGTTCAACTATTGCCATCACCATGGGAACCTTGTTCCTGCTATCGCCGTCGCCATGGAAACCCTGTTCTGTTATTGCCATCGCCATGAGAATCCTGTTCCTGCTATTGCCGTCGCCATGGAAACCATGTTCTGCTATTGTCATCACCACGGGAACCCTGTCCCTGCTATTGCAGCTGTCACGAGAACCCTGTTCCTACTATTGTCGTCGCCACGGGAACCCTGTTCTCCTATTGTCGTCGCCACGGGAACCCTGTTCAACTATTGCCATCACCATGGGAACCCTGTTCCTGCTATTGTCGTTACCACTGGAACCCTGTTCCTGCTATTGTCGTTACCACGGGAACCCTGTTCCTGCTATTGCCACCCACTACGGAAACCCTGTTCTTGCTATTGTCGTCGCCATGGGAACCATGATCAGATATCTGAACAAAATTCATTTCATTCAGGTAACCAATGTTCTGCATTGCAGCAAGTAGCATTTCTCCAATTTAGTGCTTTCCCCGGAGGACCATTCTTATTCTTATCCATAGGTAACTTAAAACTTACGGAATTATGGGCAATGTTCCCGAAATGTAACTTCGATCACCTGTCGGGCCTCATTCCTGAATATCAGGTTCAGCTTGGCCCCTTCCCTGATTGGACTATTTGCGTAATGTTTCAAAAATCCATCCTGGAGGCACCTCACAAACTCCCCCCCCTCCAAGCCCCTGGCACTGAGCGAGTCCCAGTCAGTATAAGGGAATTTAAAATCACCCACCACAACAGTCCTGCTGGTTTTATGTTTTTTCCAGAATCTGTTCCTCTATCACCTGCTAGCTGTTGGGCGGCCTACAGTATAATCCCATCAAAATGATTACTTCCTATTCCTAAACTCTATCCATATGGTCTCGTTGAATGAGCTCTCCATCACATGAAACATCTAAATCTCAGAATGTTAAGCTGCCAGTCTTGACCATTTCTCAACCAACTTTCTGTAATAGCTTCATCATAATTACATGTATTAATGCAAGGTCTAACTTCATCTGCCTTACCTGTCATAATGCTTTGCAATAAAACAAATACACCTCACACCACCATTTCCACCACATTTCAGTACCCTGTCTCTGTCTGTTCTTCCTCTTAGTCTATTGACCTTGGTCTATGACTGACTGCTCCCCAGTTATTTTACTTGCTGGCCAACTGCTGTGGTTCCCACAAACCCATCACACTTGTTTAAACCCACCTAAGTGGCTGTAGCAAACTTTCCTTCCAGGATATTGTTGCCCTTAGGTGTAACCCATCCTGGTTGTACAGGTGCCACCTGCCCGGAAGACATCTCCTTGATTTAACTGTCCTATCTTCCTATTTCTAGCCTCGTGTCACACCACACAAGAAGTAATGCCAAAGGAATGCCAAAATACAACCCGAGACGTCCTGCTTTTCAACTTGCTACGAGAGGAATTGGCAGAGGCGGATACAATTACAATATTTAAAAGACATTTGAACGGGTACATGGATAGTAAAGGTTGAGAGGGATATGGGCCAAACACAGGCAAATGGGACGAGTTCAGTTTAGGAAACCTGGTCAGCATGGGTTGGTCTAAAAGGCCTGTTTCCATGTTCAATGACTTTTTGACTCCCTGAACTCTCTTTGCAGGAACTCATCTCTCTTTCTGCATATGGGTGGCACGGTGGCTCAGTGGTTAGCACTGCTGCTTCACAGCACCAGGGTCCCAGGTTCAATTCCAGCCTCGGGCGACTGTCTGTGTGGAGTTTGCACATTCTCCCTGTTTCTCTCTGTGTGGGTTTCCTCTGGTTGCTCTGGTTTCCTCCCACAATCCAATGATGTGCAGGTTAGGTGAATTGGCCATGCTAAATTGCCCACAGTGTTAGGTGCATTAGTCAGAGGGAAATGGATCTGGGTGGGTTACTCTTCGGAGGGTCAGTGTGGACTGGTTGGGCCGAAGGGCCTGTTTCCACACTGTAGGGAATCTAATGTATGCGGTTAGCACCAATATGAATCACAACCTCTGGATGCTTACCCTCCCCTTTCAGAATATCCTCATTCCAGACTGCATTCAGCCCTTCTCATCTCCTCAGAATGGGGTTTGGGATCTGTAGACCTATCAAATTGTCACATCTTGCCCACTATGACATTGATTTGCCTGAAATGACTTTGCCCTCATTTTAATGCAGAAGGATTTTGGTGCAAGTGTGAGTAGTTTAGATTAGATTAGATTTAGATTAGATTACTTACAGTGTGGAAACAGGCCCTTCGGCCCAACAAGTCCACACCGACCCTCCGAAGAGCAACCCACCCAGACCCATTCTTCACATAACACTACGGGTAATTCAGCATGGCCAATTCACCTAACCTGCACATTTTTGGACTGTGGGAGGAAACCAAAGCACCTGGAGGAAACCCACGCAGACAAAGGGAGAATGTGCAAACTCCACACAGACAGTTGCCTGAGGCAGGAATTGAACCCGGGTCTCTGGCGCTTTGAGGCAGCATTGTGCTATCATGTTATACAGTGTGGTGCAGAGAACCTATTTATCAGGACGAAATTATATGTTACTTCAATCTGCTCTTCTCTTATGTTGTTGTCACAGCCATTTTTCCTTTGTGCTTCTCTGTGATTTTCTGATTCAGTCGAAGAGAATACTGATCCAAATAGCAAGTATTCCCAAAATTAGTGGACAACCATTCCAGGTTCATGTGTTGCTTCTGACCAACTCTGGAACTGCCTCTGGCAAACAAGAACACAGGAGTTGTCAGAGTAATGGACATTAATGAAAAGCCCCTTTCCATTACAATTTGTTTCTGACAGGAGCTACTGGCTGATAATCCTGGCCCAGTGCTCTGTGACTTGTCTCTGTTAGTGTGGTAGGACTACCCTGTCGGAGTTGTTAGAGTTAATGGTAGTTGTCTTTTTCTTAGGATGGGGGCTTTCAAGACAAGGGGCATATTTTTAAAAGGAGAGGAGAGGAGAGAGATTTTAAAAAAAGCATAGGGGGGGGTCAAAGCTTTTACATAGTGGGTGGTTCGTGTGAGGAATGATCTTCCTGAGGAAGTAGTAGATGTGGTTACAATTACAACATTGAAAAGACATTTGGATATGGACAAAAATAGGAGAGGCTTGGAGGAAATATGGGCCAGGAGCAGGCAGGTGGGACTAGTTTTGTTTGGGATTATATTCAGCATGAACAGATTGGACTGAAGGGTCTGCTTCCATGTTGCATGACTCTGACTCTGACTAGGTTCATCTCCTCCCACACAGACCCATCACCACACGTACACACCTCTGGAAACTGTCTGATCTGATTAAATAATGGAGTAGGCTTGAGGGGCTGCATGGCCTCTGCCTTGTTTCTGTGACAACCCCACAGTGAGCTCTCAATCATCAGCTTCCCTTATTGTTTAAAGAAACTCAATGTGAGCTTGAGGAACAGCATCTCACCCTACATTTTATAGCCTTCCAGACATTTCAAGTGCTCATCCAAATACGTTTTGAAGGACTTGAGGTTTCCCACCTCTGTTCCCCAGCCAGGCAGTGTATTCCAGGTCTCACCATCCTCTGCCTAAAAGATATTTGAGAATCTTTGGAACTCTTTGTCACAGAGAACTGTGGAGAGAGAGTCCTTGTGGATATTTAAGCTCCAGAAAGATTCTTGATCAGTCAGGGAATCAAGGCTTATGGGGAAAAGGCAGGAAAGTGTTTGTGAGGAATGTTGAATGGAGGAACAGGCTCAAGGGGCCAAATGGCCTTCTCCTCTTCCTGTTTCTTATGGGGTTAGAACCTCACCAACCTGAAATGTTCACTCAGTTTCCCTGATTTGTATCCCACATTCTCTGCTTTTGTTTCTAATGTCCGATACCTGCACGATTTTACTTTTGATTTCAGAGGGCAGTTGAAGTTCAACCAAATTGCTGTAGGCCTGCATGAGAAGTCAGCCAGATCAGATAACAACAAGTTTTACTTCTTAAAGGACTTTGATAAGCCAGATTTTGTTTTACAACAATCTGGTAGTTTCATGGTCACAATTAGATTACTTTTGTTTTAGGTTACTTACAGTGTGGAAGTCCACAAGTCCACGCCGACCCACCGAAGCGCAACCCACCCAGACCCATTCCCCTACATTTACCCCTTTATCTAACACTATGGGCAATTTAGCATGGCCAATTCACCTAACCTGCACATTTTTGGACTGTGGGAGGAAACCCACGCAGGGAATTGAACCCGGGTCTCTGGCGCTGTGAGGCAAAAGTGCTAACCACTGTGCCACCCATAAGAGACCTGTTTTTTTAATTGTCTATGCCACTGTTCCCAGGTATAGTAGAATGAGTATTTTAGGATGCAATCAGTATTGCGATTAAGAGTATGTTAATAGTTTGGTTAGGTTGAATATTATGGCCTGGGAGTTGCTATTATGAAGTGTAACGTTGCGTATATATTGGAATACCCAAGCATACAGCAGGATGGGAAATGTGTAGCAACCTAACACAAACTGGAGCTCCCTGTCACAAAGTCTCTGGTCCTCAGACCCTACTACCGCTTCCTTCCCTAGCACTCTCACTACCCCTCTGCCTTTAAGTCCCTCAATCTTGTGTCCTTAGTCCCCATGTTCTGGCTCTTTCTCCTGCGTGTCATTTCCTGCACACTACCACTTTCTGACTTCCCATAATCTTCTTCAGCTTTAGACTCTTTGAGCTCTCAAAGCTCCTCTTGCTTCTTCTGTCCTCTTGATTGTCATCATTAAACATTGGTGAGTTTGTTTTCAGCTGCCAAAATCCTAAACTCTGAAATTCCCTCCACACACCACACCGCCTCTCTTGCCTCCCTTATGATGCTTTTCGATTAAGCTTTGGTCATTTGTCCTACTGTCTCCTGTCCTACTGTGTGATTTGTTTGTTAATACTACTGTGAAGCAGCTTGGAATACCAACTGCCTTATAACAATCTTTTAATTATTAACCAATGTGGTTATTTTCAGATCTGTAACAGCTGCTTCAGCCAAGATCAGGAAATGTGAAAGTGTGAAGGGCCCATATTATTGCCAAACAATAATCAAATTTGATATTACTGAACTGGAACTACAAAGAATTGCAGTTTCTATTTATTCTTTCCTTTGATGTGGATTTGGCTGCCAAAGCCAGAATGTGTTTCTGTCCCCAATTTCCCTTGAATCAAGTGGCTTTCACAGCCATTCCAGAGGTCAGTTGAGTCAACCACACTCCTGTGGCTCTGGAGTTTCATGTACACCAGACCTAGAAAGGATGGCAGATTTCCTTCCCTAACGGGCATCCGTGAACCAGATTGAATTAAATTGAATTGAATTTATTGTCACGTGTACTGAGGCACAGTGAAAAGCTTTGTCTTGCAAGCAATACAGGCAGATCACAGAGTTAAATAACATAGGTAAGGAAATGATAGGTAAACAGCGGCAAAACACAGGTGCAGGCGAAAGCTAAGAGTTTGTGAGCCCATTCAGTATTCTAACAATAGTGGGGTAGAAACTGTTTTGAAACTGGCTGATGCGTATGTTCAGGCTGGTACAGGTTGTAGAAAAGAATCGCCAGGGTGGGATGGATCGTTGAGAATGCTGGCAGTCTTTCCTTGATTCTATAGATGGGAGGTTGGCCTTTGTGATTGTCTGGGCCGAGTTCACCACTCTCTGTAACAGTCTCCGATCTTGAATGGTACAGTTGCCATACCAGTGATACATCCAGACAGAATGCTCTCGATGGCGCACTATAAAAGTTGGCAA
>NC_057728.1:30553-38976 GCF_004010195.1 Chiloscyllium plagiosum | reverse complement strand
GAGATCACTAAGTTTAGTAATCAGTCTCAAGGGGATAATAGTGTTGAAGGCTGAACTGCAGTCAATGAGTAGGATTCTTTTGTAGCTGTTCTTGGTGTCAAGTTGTTTTAGGGAGGGGTGAAGGACAAATGATATGGCATCTGACGTGGATCTGTTGGTCTAATAGGCAAATTGGAGTGGGTCAAGAGTAGTGGGGAGGCTGGAGCTGATTAATGCCATGACCAGCCTTTCAAGGCACTTCATGATGACTGACGTTAGGGCCACTGGGCGGTAATCACTGGGACATGCTGCCTGAGCCCCCTTGAAACAGGCAGGGACAGTGGCCTGCTGCAGGGAGAGGTTGAAGATGTCCAAGAAGACTCCTATCAGTTGATCTGCGTGTGCATGGCCTGGTACTCCGTCTGGTCCCATTACTTTCCTTGGATTCACCCGAAGGTAAACTGATCTGACCTCTGATGCAGTGACTGTTGGGATAGGTTTGTCAGCAGTTGTCAGAATAGCTGCTACCTTTCCGCTAAAGTTCTGCCAAAGTGAGCATAGAAGGCGTTGAGATGATCTGGGAGGGATGTGTCATCGTCTGCTATCTTGCACTGTGATGTCATTCAGTCCTTTCCGTAGTCGCCGAGTGTCTGCCTCGGGTCTAGTTTGGATCGGTATTGGTCCTTGGCTGTCTTAATGGCTCTGTGAGGGTCATACTTGGATTCCTGATATTCGAGTGGGTCTCCTGATCTGAAGGCCTCACACTTGGATTTTAGCAGGTTCTGTATGTCCTGCCAAGGGTGGGATGGGTTTTACAATAATTGATTATAGTTTTGTGGTCACCATGACTGATATTAGCTTTACCATTCCAGATTTTTAAAAATTGAATTTGAATTCCATCAGCTGCAGTGATGTCCCCCACAGTATTAGAGTGAACCTCAAGACCAGCAATCCAGAGGTCCAGGCTAACACTGTGGGAGACATCATTGCAGCTGATGGAATTCAAATTCAATTAAAAAGAAATCTGGAATGATAAAGCTAATATCAATGGGAGAGAAGGGAGCTGGGAAGGTGATAGGTGGATGCAGGTGGCGGGGGGTGATTGTGATAGTTCAGTGGGGAGGGTGGAATGGATAGGTCCACCTATCACCTTCCCAGCTCCCTTCCCCCACAGCCCCACCCTCACCCTCCTATTTATCTTTCAGTCTCCTCCACCCCTCCGCATTCCTGATGAAGGGTTTGTACCCAAAACGTTGACTCTCCTGCTCCTCAGGTGCTGCCTGACCTGCTGTGCCACATTTTCCAGTGCTACATTTTTCGACTCTGACTCTCCAGCATCTGCAGTCCTCACTTTTTCCTATTAAGCAGTTGAACATGGTCCACCACTACTTGGTAATTGAGGATATACAATAAAAGTCAGTTTTTATCAGCAGTGTTCATTTAAAAAAAAACTTCCTGTACCTCTTAAAAATATGACTTGCCAACAATCAAATCTTGCTTGCAGCTCAGTGATGACGTGTTGAGTTTCACTGTTCAGCATCATCCAGGTAAGGTAAGATCAAGTGACATGATGGCTCAGTGGTTAGCACTGCTGCCTCACAGCACCAGTGACCCAGTTCAATTCCAACCTCAGATGACTGTCTGTGTGGAGTTTGCACATTCTCCCCGTGTCTGCATGGGTTTCCTCCAGGTACTCAGATTTCACCCACAATCCAAAGATGTGCAGATTAGATGGATTGGCCATGCCAAATTGCCGCTCATGTCCAGGTATGTGCAAGGGTAGGTGGATTTGCCATGGGAAATGCAGGTTTAGGCTGGTGGGTCTGGGTGGGATGGTCTTCGGAGGGATGATGTGGACTTGATGGCCAAATGGCCAGCTTCCACACTGCAGCGATTCTATTCTATTCTAAAGTGGGGATAATTAACTCTAGCCTTCTCTTGGTAGCTTTTCACTATCAACACAAAATAAAGCTGGCCCGACATTGGCTACAACTCAATGAAGGGCAAAGGGCCTATCTGCTTGTTCACATGCCTGCTCTAGTATCTAGTATTGCAATATCTTTCACAACTCAGTCCTTTTTGGATTATGTAAGACACACTCTCTCCATTGTTGAGCAGGTTTATTTACTAAAAAAGAGCTGCCAGTATAACATTCCTTACACCCAGGAGCCTGAAATATTCCCAACAAACTGGTCTTATAACCTGATAATCATTCACACAAGGGACAGAGCAGCTTCGTTGCTCAGTACTGTAACATCTGGATGTCAAATAAACATCCAGTTAAAAATAGAGACTGTACACACTATGCAGGTGTATTTATATCAGATTGTTTTGTCTCAACACAGTGACTGTGAGCAGAACTTGTACCCTGGAAAAATTATGGTCTCAGATCTCAACGACAAATCCCCAAAAGGAAACCAGCAATCTTCATTTTCAGGATTGGCAAAGGCAACCTGCTAGTGTGACAAGAGAGGATTTACAAGATTATACAGTAAATGGAAAAGTCCTGGGGAAAATTGTGTACAGAGAGATCTGGGTGTTCAGGACCATTGTTCCCTGAAGATGGCAACGCAGTTCAAGAAGGCGTTCGGCATGCTTTCCTTCTTCGGACGGAGTATTGAGTGCAAGAGTTGGTAGGTCATGTTACAGTTGGTTCAGCCGCATTTGGAATACTGCATACAGTTCTGGTCGCCACATTACCAAAAAGATGTGGATGCTTTGGAGAGGGTGCAGAGGAGGTTCACCAAGATGTTGCCTGGTGTGGAGGGTGATAGCTATGAGGAGAGGTTGAGTGGATTAGGATTATTTTCATTGGAAAGAAGGCGGTTGAGGGGGGACCTGATTGAGGTCAACAACATCATCAGAGGTGGATAACAAGAAACTTTTTCCCAGAGTGGAGGACTCAATTAGTAGGGATCATGGGTTCAAAGTGAGAAGGGAAAAGTTTTGGGGAGATAAATGTGGAAAGTTCTTTACGCAGAGGGTGATGGGTGCCTGGAACGTGTTGCCAGTGGAGGTGACAAGGGTGAGAACGATAGCATCATTTAAGATGTAACTAGACAGATACATGAATGGGCAGGGAGCAGAGAGATACAGATCCTTAGAAAATAGGCAGCTGGTTTAGATAGAGGATCTGGATTGGCGCAGGCTTGGAGGGCTGAAGGGCCTGTTTTTGCACTGTAATGTTCTTTGTTTTTTGTCTACAGGAAGAAATTCAGCTTGTCAGTCTTTTATTGAAAAACCATTTTAATCACATACAACCGTGCTGAGTGGTCTGCAAACCAGATGAGAACACAGGATAGGGCATTTCTGTAGGCTGATTTGACATAATTGGATAGCTTTGAATGTTTCACTTGCATTTGGCTTAGTCTCCTGAAGGTTCCAGTATTCATCTACTGTTTCTGGAAGGTCACCATTAACTTAACAGAGGATTGATGAGGGCAGGGAGATGGATGTGATCTATATGGACTTCAGTGAGGCGTTCAACAAGATTCCCCATGGTAGACTGGTTAGCAAGGTTAGATCACATGCAATATATGGAGAACTAACCATTTGAGTACAGAACTGGCTCGAAGGTAGAAGACAGAGGGTGGTGGTGGTGGAGGGTTGCTTTTCAGACTGGAAGCTTGTGACCAGTGGAGTGCCACAAGGATCTGGATCCACTGTTTTTTGTCATTTTATATAAATGAATTGGATGTGAACATAGGAGGTGTAGTTAGTAAGTTTGCAGATGCCTGCAGTGGACACTTTCTGTCTCCTGAACTACTGCCTCTCATGGGACATTGCCATCACCTGACTCATTCCCATCGATATAATTTCCCCAGTCCTGAATTTTTTCCATCATTAAGACCTCCTCATATCCAAGATCACTGCATAAATGAGACTTTCTAATCTAGTTCCTACAATTAAGTCACTGTAGAACAGAAAGAGACCACTTGGCTCAATTGAGCCTATATTGACTCTGTAAAGCAATCCAATCAGTGCAGGACCCATTCAACTTATAAATGTTATTGCCAGGCAAGTCTGTTTCCCTTGTAGCTCAGGTTGAGGTTTAGGGTGTAGGTTTGCTCGCTGAGCTGTAGGTTTGTAGGGACAGGCTAAGCAAAGACATGCCAGAGAATTCCGAGAGGCCTGGCACTCCAACCACAACGCCATAAACAAACACATAGATCTAGATGCCATCTATCAACCCCTCAGAAAACGAACAGGAAATGACATCACCACAAACCCCAGGAATCCCATCCAGGAGAAAGATATAAATAGAAAGCAGGAGACAACAGCTTCGCTTCACTTGGAGGTCGCCACTGATGATGTTACCTAGTCAGGTAATGAAATGTCTGGATATCAAACCTACAGCTCAGCGAGCAAACCTACACCCTATATCTTTTCCATTTCCACCACCCTTGTAGGCAATGACTTCCACATCGTTACCACTTGCTGCAAGAAAAACTTTCCTCCTTGCATTCCACTGACTCACTTATGATCCCCATTCCTTATTCCATGTGTTTATTGGTGCAGTTTTTTTGTCCCCCTTATCCAATCCTGCTGTAATCTGTTGTCCTTAAACAAATCTTCTTTTGGTCCAAGCAGAGCAGCTTCAGCTTCTTGAATCAAATCTTTGTAAGAAATAACTCTCATTCCTGGAACCATTATAGCAAATCTCCTCTGCCCCCTCATAAGAAGCCTCACATCCTTTCAAACATGATCTTCCTTTGATTGATTTATTCTGGCTCTTTCTGTTCAGCTGAACTTGTCCGCAATTTCTCATCAAATGTTAGGCTAAGTGGTCCATACTTTCCTGCTTTCCCTTTCTATATTTATGTGATATTAATTTCTAATTAATGATATGTTTCAAAGGTTAATGGAACTTTGGAAAATTATAACCAGGGCACCTGCAATGTTCTCAGCCACTTCCTTTAAAATGTTAGTATGGAAACCATTCAGTCCTGACATTATATTTATTCCTGTTGTATTTGTTCTGTGTGTGCTGTGATTCCAGCCTGTGGTTCAGATAGTTTGCTGCCACCATCCTCCCTCCTTGATTGGATCTAAGGGATTGGTTGGTCACTAAAAAACATCCATGAGTTTTGCCAAGACGTGGCTCCTATCTTCAACAATATGTAGTTTTGTGGCTGGATAGCCCATGGCCCTAAATGGCTAGGCCCAAAACTAGAATGTGCAACACTTGAGCATCCAGGCCCGATGGGACATTCAGGACAGGTCAAGCACAAAACATTCACATAAGACAAAGGCAGACAAGGAATTGCCTTGGAAAATGAGACTGATTGTGTATTGGAGTACAGCAAGCAGACTCACTGGCTTCCTGGGTTCTTGTCATGACCATATATAAGAGGGCAACACGCTCTTGACACATCGGAGAATGGATGCCGAGGATAGCGTCTTCCATACATGACATCGGGAATCCCTTTAGACACTGTGACCTTGATCTGGAAAAGATCAATTTGGCTGTAGGTCAAACATTCTGGAAGGATGCAGCAGGGAGGAGGAAGAAAGGATACTGATGGTCTTTCCCTCACCAAATACTCAAATTGGCTCAACTGGTCCAGCTCTGGCCCGCTGGACAGAGAGAGAAAATGGCCATTTGCGAGATGAAACTTCACCAAGTGATTAGAGACTGGTTTTGTTGCGCAGCCTGGCTAAGTTTAACTGCCAGGTACTACCGTAGCCAGCGGTAGTTGAGAGAAGGATTGCAACAAAACCTAACATTGCAATTGATGGGGTATTTAAAGTAAGAATTGGGAAACAGCAGGGTTTAGGGTAATATTCAGCCAAAGGACCCCTTTTGTGTCTTATGTGTATTTTGCATAAAATTTCGTTGAATTGCAAGTTAACACTGATCCCTTTATTCTTCTCACATGTAGCGTATTCAAGTAAGATAAGTTTACGTAGAAGCTGGTAAATATGTCCAAAACACAGACATCAGTTGATAGAATGACGGCAATCAAGTCGCATTAGTAAGTTAATTTTGAAGCAAGTTCTGGAAAAGAGTCATACCAGACTTTAATTCTGTTTCCTTCTCCACTGATACTGCCAGACCTGCTGAGTTTCTCTAAGATTTTCTTTGTTTTAGCAAGTTAAGCATTGTTACTATAAGATCATAATATATAGGAGCAGAATTGGGGCGTGTGGCCCATTGAGTCTGCTCTGCCATTCGATATCTTTCTCAAACCCATTCTCCTGCCTTCTCCCCGTAAGCATTGATCCCCTAACAAATCAAAAACCTATCTTTCTGTCTTAAGTACACTCAATGACATGGCTTCTACAGCTTCCTACAGCAATGAGTTCCACAGATTAATTACTCTTTAGCTGAAGAAATTTCTCCTCATCTCAGTTCTAAAGGATTGCCCCTTCACTCTGAGGCTTTCTCCACATCCACTCTATTCAAGCGTCTCAATTTTCTGCAGGTTTCAATGTGGTCACCCCCTCTTCCTCTAAACTCCATCAAAGACAGAACCAGAGTCCTCAACCATACATCATATGACAAGCTCTTCCTCCTCGGGATTTTTCTTGTAAATATTCTTGTGATGCCCCCTCCAAAACCAGCATATCCTTCCTTAGATGCAGGGCCCAAAACTGCTCACAATATTCTAAATGCATTCTCACCAGAGCCTTTTAGAGCCTCAGTAATACATTCCTGCTTCTCTATTCCAGCCATCTTCAAAGGAATGCCAACATCACATTTACTTTGCTAAGCGCCAACTGAACCTGCATGTTAAATTAAGAGAATCCTGAACCAGGACTCCAAGTCTTTTTCTACTTCAGACTTCCAAAGAGTTGACCCATTTAGAAAATAGTCTATGCCTCTATTCTTCCTACCAAAGTGCATAACCTCACGTATTGTATTCCATTTGCTACTGATCTCCTAATTCATCAACCATGTCCAAGTTCTTTTGCAGCCTCCTGATCTCCTCAATGCACAGTATCATAAAATCCTTACAGTGTGGAAACAGGCCCTTCGATCCAACATGGACCCGGGTTCGATTCCAGCCTCGGGCAACTGTCTGTGTGGAGTTTGCACATTCTCCCAGTGTCTGCGTGGGTTTCCTCCGGGTGCTCCGGTTTCCTCCCACAGTCCAAAGATGTGCAGGGCAGGTGAATTGGCCATGATGAATTGCCCATTGTGTGAGGCGCATTAGCCAGAGGGAAGTGGGTCTGGTTGGGTTACTCTTCGGAGGGTCGGTGTGGACTTGTTGGGCCGAAGGGCCTGTTTCCACACTGTAGGGAATCTAATCTAATGTAGGGAATCTAATGTCCTACTATTCTACATTTACCCCTGACTAATGCACCTAACCTACACATCTTTTGGATTGTGGGAAGAAACCAGAGCAGCCAGAGGAAACCCACACAGACACAGGGAGAACATCCAAGCACCACATAGATAGTCACCTGAGGCGGGAATCCTACCCAGGTTCCTGGTGCTGTGAGGCACAGTGCTAACCACTGAGCCACACTTGTTCCCCACAGTTAAGTTTGTGTGATCAGCAAACTTACTAAAACCATATGGAGATCTGTAGATAAATGTATTTCCCCTTCAAGATTCTAAAGTGCTCTGCCTTTCCCCATGCAAGAATTTATGACATCATAAGATCAGGAGGAGCCAACATTTTCCCTTTCAGAATCATCATTACCTTATAGAACATCTTCTTCCTACCTCTTTCTCAGCCAGTTTTTATCCCATGTTTAAAATTTATATATTAATGTAAATAGTTAATAAAAAACATCTATGAATGCCTCATTTCCCTTACAGTCTCTGACGTTACTAGTTCATGTGGTCTGAAGGCTGTGTAATTTATCAGACTGTGGTCTGTTCAGAATCTGAAGTGAGACACTGGTTTGAAGCCTGGAGACCTTAATTGTGTACTTGACCCTTCGCGGTCTCTAAGGTCTCTTTGCACTGGAGATCCTTTTATCTTTCGGATGTCATTCCTACTAGACCATATAATTGGACAATTACCTGAAGAACACAAATTTCCTGAATTTCTTTTGCAGAAGAACTTTGGCTTTGTGCCTGAGAAATCATGTCTCACAAACTTGATTGAGTTTTTTGAAGAAGTAACAAAGAGGATTGATGAGGGCAGAGCAGTAGATGTGATCTATATGGACGTAAGGCGTTCGACAAGGTTCCCCATGGGAGACTGATTAGCAAGGTTAGATCTCATGGAATACAGGGAGAACTAGCCATTTGCATACAGAATTTGCTCAAAGGTAGAAGACAGAGGATGGTGGTGGAGGGTTGTTTTCAGACTGGAGGCTGTGACCAGTGGAGTGCCACAAGGATCGGTGCTGGGCCCTCTACTTTTTGTCATTTACATAAATGATTTGGATGCGAGCATAAGAGGTACAGTTAGTAAGTTTGCAGATGACACCAAAATTGGAGGTGTAGTGGACAGCGAAGAAGGTTACCTCAGATTACAACAGGATCT
>NC_057728.1:21940-30132 GCF_004010195.1 Chiloscyllium plagiosum | reverse complement strand
TACGTGTATGGAATGAGCTGCCAGAGGAAGTGGTGGAGGCTGGTACAATTGCAACATTTAAGAGGCATTTGGATGGGTATACGACTAGGAAGGGTTAGGAGGGATATGGGCTGGGTGCTGGCAGGTGGGACTAGATTGGGTTGGGATATCTGGTCGGCATGGACGGGTTGGATCAAACGGCCTGTTTCCGTGCTGTACATCTCTATGACTCTATATTGTTTTACTTTAATGACACTGTGCTCTTTTGCTATAAATTCTGTGTTTCATGATCCTGCCTGACTAGTTACCTGATGGAGGAACAGCGCTCTGAAAGCTAGTACTTCCAAATAAACCTGTTGGACTATAACTTGGTGTTGTGCGATTTTAACTTTGTTCACTCCAGTCCAACACCGGCACCTCCACATCCTATCTATAAGATGCATTGCAAAAAATCACCAAAGATCCTGAGACAGCACCTTTCAGACTCATGAGCACTTCCATCGAGAAGGACAAAGGCAGCAGATACACGGGAAAACTGCCACATGCAAGTTCCCATCCAAGCCACTCACCATCCTGACTTGGAAATATATTGCTATTCCTTCATTGTCGCTGGGTCAAAATCCTGGAATTCCCTCCCCAAGGGCATCGTGAGTCAACCTATAGCACGTGACTGTAGTGGTTCACGAAGGTAGCTCACCATCACCTTCTCAAGGGCAACTAGTGATGGGCAATAAATGCTGGCCAGCCAGTGATGTCCATGTCCCATGAGAATTTTTTTTAAAATCAGTAATTCCAACCTTTCTCTCTTTCATGAATTCTGATTTCAAAGTTCAGTTGTTCAAGTCTTTCACTAAGCTATTTAAAATTATTAATTAAATTATCTAAAGATACTCCTGGATGCTGAACTGTAAAAACTTGCTCTTTCAAGAATTTTGTTCATTCTCAGATTCAATTAATTGTCCAAATCTTATAGAACATCACCGGAAGCAACAATGCTTTCTTTATGTCTTGACGATCACAACATTATCAGATTTTATTGAATACCACAGTGTATTTACTTGTTAAAGTTTGTGAATTGTTATCTTGTGTGAAGTAATTTTGCATCTTAAGAACTGTTTTCTCCAAGTTATCTGATCCTGAGTCCTTTTTGGCCCATCTATGATTTTAAATCTGTCAGGCAGTATTATTTCTGCTGTCATTTCTTCCTAAAGTAATTATTTATTCTTCTTACTTGATAGCTTTTTAATTCTGGACTATCTTAATGCTGTTTTTATTCCTGTTATGTGTTTTTGTTCTTGCCAATATACTGATGCCACTTTAAGCTCTTTCCATAAGTAGATTCTCACTTCAATATAGCAAAGCAATTTTCTATGTCTTCAATACATTTTAAACAATATCAAATAGCAATATTGTTCCCAGTTATCTGCTGCCCTTGTCCTTCTAGATGGTAGATAAGTTTGAAAGGTGCTAACTGATGCATTCCTGCAGGATACTTTGCAGATAGTGTTGTAGATAGTACACATTGACTCAATAAAACAACTGTCACTCACCACAATCGTGAACTTTGTTACAAACGACATAGGTAGAAAGATGATGAGGTCCTGCAGAGTGAGTACAGGGAGTTAGGAAAGAGGCTGAAAAGCAGGACCTGGAAGTGGACCAGTGCCATTAGCTAATTAGGCAAGGAATAGAAAAATAGGACAGATAAAAGTGTGGTTAAGGAGCTGAAGCAGGGGGCAGGGTTTCAGGTTCTTGGGTCTTTAGGACCTCTTTAGGGTGACCTGTACAAGATGGACAATTAAACTGGAGGGGAACCAAAATCCTTGCAGGTAGGTTCATTAGTGCTACTCAGGAAGGTTTAAACTAGGATGGCAGGAGGATGGGAACCAGAGCAGCAGATCAGCAAGTGGAAGGGTTATGGGAAAGGTAGATGCTGGACGAGTAAGTCTGAAAGGAAGAACAGACAGGGACAGGTAAATGAACATGATGGAACCAATGGGCTGAAGTTGCAAGGAGTATTATAGGTAAGGCAGATGAGCTTAGAGCCTGGATCAGTAGATGGGATTATGATGTTGTGGCCGTTACAGAGCCCTGGTTGAGAGAGGAACAGGACTGGATGTTCCAGGGTTTCGTTGTTTTAGACGAGATAGAGAGGGAGGTAAAAGAAATGGAGGAGTTGCATTGCTAATCAGGGAGAATGTTACATTTTCACTCAGACAGGGCATACTGGAAGGCTCATTCACTGAGGCAATACAGCTCAAAAATAAGATGGAATTATACAGTCCCCCAACAGCCACTGAGATATTGAGGAACAAATATGTATGATTTGTAGGAGCCAGTCTGGGGTGTGCAAAGTTAAAAATCACACAACACCAGGTTCTAGTCCAACAGGTTTAATTGGAAGCACTAGCTTTCAGAGACCTGCTCCTTCATCAGGTGGTTGTGGGGTTTAAGATCGTAAGACACAGAATTTATAGCAAAAGTTTATAGTGTGATGCAACTCAAAATTATATATTGAGAAAGACCTGAATTGCTTGTTCGGTCTCTTTTAGAATAACCATGTTGGTTTCAGTCCTTTCATATGTAAATCCCAGACATTTTTTTAAAAGTTACATTCTCAAGTGAACTTTAACAATACCATGTCAGCTCAGATAATGTATTAAAGGTGTGAGCTGTCCTGTGTGAGGCTGTCTGTGCGCCAATGTTCAGAGTGATTCTATTTCTAGAAAAGGGATTTATAGAATCTTACATGGATTCATGCAGTTTTTGAGCAAAATAAAATGTAATTCCGCAAGTACAAATTCACCCCATAAAGGTACATGTGTATGTGCATCTGGGTGTGTGTGTGGTAGGGACTATGAGTGTTTGTGAGAGAGTGTGTGTATGTGTCAGAGTGTGAATATAAAGGGGTATAAGTCTGTGAGAGGGTACGTATATGGGTGTGAGTGTGGGTGTGTATGTGTGAGCATATGAAAGAGAGCTTGTGTATGAGAGAGGGTCTGCTTGAGTGTGTGTGTGTGGGAGAGTGTGTATTGCAGTGGGGTCACCTGTAGTGTGACATGAACCCAAAGTCTCAACTGAGGCCATTCCTGGTTGAGGCCAAGTTCGGTATCCATGGGGATGCTCACAGCTAAAGTACACATACTCCTACAGATCCATACACTCACGCAAACCATCTCTCATACACAAGCTCTCTTTCATACTCACACATACACTCCCACTCTCAGACACACACCCTCTCACAGACTTATACCTCTTTACACTCACACTCACATACACATACACATACACACACTTTCTCACAGACACTCATACCCCCTCCATGCGTGCACGCACACACACACACACACAAATACATTTATGGGGTGAATTTGGACTTGCAGAATTACTTTTTATTTTGCTCAAAAACTGCATGAAGATTCTGTAAATCCCTTTTTTAGAAATAGAATCAGTCTGAACATTGGGGCACAGACAGCCTCACACAGGGCACCTCATACCTTCAATGCATTATCTGAGCTGACATGGCACCTATTGTTAAAGTTCACTTGAGAATGTATCTTTTAAAAAAAAGTTCTGGGATTTACATATGAAAGGACTGAAACCAACATGGTTATTCTAAAAGAGACCGAACAAGCAATCCAGGTCTTTCTCAATATATAATTAATTATGGCAAGGTGCTAAATTGGAGAAGGGCAAATTACAACAGTATTAGGCAGGAGCTAGGCAGTATTAATTGGGAGGAGCTATTATTGGGCAAGTCTACATTTGATATGAGGGAGTTGTTCAAAGACCTGTTGATGAGAGTTTACGACTGGTATGTTCCAGTAAGGAGGAAGATCAAAAATGTGAATTTAGTCAGAAAGGAAAAGACATATGTAAGGTTTAGGAAGCTAAAATCAGAGAGGACCCATGAGGAATATAAAGAAAGCAGGAAGGAATTCAAGCAGCGAATTAGGACAGCAAGAAGGAGCCATGAAATGATTGTGGCAAGTAGAGTTAAAGAGAATCCCAAGGCATTCTATACATAACATTAAAAACAAGAGGATAACTAGGGAGAGGGTAGGACCATTCACAGATAAAGGAGGGAACTTATGCTTGGAGACAGAGGATGTGGGCGATATTCTAAATGAGTATTTTGCTTTGGTATTCACCCAGGAGAAGGACATGGAGGACAGTGAGATTAGTATGGAGTATGCTAAAATGCTGGAGCATTTTGAGAACAAGACAGAAGTGGTGCTGGGCCTTTTAAAGAGCATTACGGTGGATAGGTCCCAAAGGTCCGATGATATCTACAGGAAGTAGATTAGGTATTGAGAGAGGCAAAAGAAGAGATTGCTGGGGCCATGACCAAAATCTTTGTATCCTATCTAACCAGCCAGGATGTCCAAGAGCACTGGCGAGTAACTAATGCCGTTCCTCCATTCAAGAAGGGAAGGAGGGAAAATCCAGGAAACTTACTGACTGCTGAGTCTCACATCAGTAGTTGGGAAGCTATTGGAAAGAATTCTCAGGAATAGGATTTAGATGTATTTGGAAAGGCATGGCTTAATTAGGGACAGTCAGCATGGCTTTGTGTGGGGCAGGTCACACCTTACTAACTTGATTGAACTTTTCGAGAAAGTGACAAAGATGATCGATGAGATTAGAGCAGTGGATGGATGTCTACTTGGATTTTAATAAAAGGCTATTGATAAAGTGGCTCATGATAGCCTCATCCAGAAAATTAAGATGCATGGGATCCATGGTGACTTGGTCACTTGGATTCAGAATTGGCTTGCCCATAGAAGGCAGAGGGTAATGATGGAAGGGTGTTTTTCTGGCTGGAGGTCTGTGATTAGTGGTGTTCTGCAGGGATACGCAATGGGACCTCTGTTGTTTGTGATATATATATAAATTACTTGGATGAAAAAAGGCAGAGGGTAATGATGGAAGGGTGTTTTTCTGGCTGGAGGTCTGTGATTAGTGGTGTTCTGCAGGGATATGCAATGTCCCTGCAGAACACCACTGTTGTTTGTGATATATATATAAATTACTTGGATGAAAACACAGATGGGTGGGTTAGTAAGTTTGTAGATGACAAAGCACGATGGAGTTGTCGATAGTGTTGAAAGTTGTCAAAGGACACGGTGGGATATAGTTGCAGAAATGGGTGGAGAAGTGGCAGATGGAGTTTATTCTGGACAAATGTGAGGTGCAGCACTTTGGGGATCAAATGTGAAGGAAAAGTATACAGTTATTTGCAGGAACCTGAGCAGCATTGATGTACAGAGGAACCTTGGAGTTTCAGGTCCATAATTCCCTGAAAATGACATGCAAGTGTGATAAAGAAGGTGAATGGCATGTTTGCCTTTATTGATTGGGGAATGGAGTACAAGAGTCAGGATGTCATGTTGCAGCTTTATAAGACTTTGATTCGGTCACACTGAAAATATTGTGTTCAATTCTGGTTGCCACATTACCAAAAGGATATGGAGGCTTTAGAGACGTGCAGAAGCGGTTTACCAGGATGCTGTCTGGATTAGAAAAACTCGATTTCGCTGGAGTGGTGGAGGCTGAGGGGTGACTTGATAGAAGTCTATAAAATTATGATCTGCCTCTTTCACCATCCCTGGTAGCATGTTCCAGACTCCTACCATTCTCGGTGTAAAAATACCTGCCCTTCATATCTTCTTTAAACTTTGTCCCTCTCACCTTAAATACATGCCCCCAAAATTAGACCTTTAACTCTGGGAAAAAGATTCTGACTGTCAACCCTATCATAGAGTCATACAGCTGTACAGCATGGAAACAGACCCTTCAGTCAAACTCATCCATGCAAACCAGATATCCTAAATTAATCTAGTCCCATTTTGCCCATATCCCTCTAAACCTTTCCTATTCATACACCCATCCCCAGATGCCTTTTAAATGATATATTTATCCTGATATCATGTCAGACTCTTATTTTTAGCATTTATTAAGTTTCATGGAGTCATACAGCAAGGAAACAGACCCTTTGATTCAACCAGTCAACGCAGAACATAACCCAAAACTAAAATAGTCCTACCTGCTGATCCTGGTTCATATCCATCCAAACCTTTCCTATCATGTACTTATCCAAATGTCTTTTTAACGTTGTAATTGTACCCACATCCACTACTTCCTCAGGAAGTTCATTTCACATGCAAACCACCCTTTGTGTAAAACATTTGCCCATGTCTTTTTTAAATCTCTCCTCTCTCACCTTAAAAATGTAACCTCTTGTCCTTAAATCCCCCATCCTAGGGAAACGACAACTACCATTAACTCTATCTATACCTCTCATTATTTTATAAACTTCTATAAGGTCGCCTTTCAACCTCCTATGCTCCATTGAAACACGCCCCAACCTGTCCAGCCTTTCTTTACAACTCAAACCTTCCACACTCGACAACATCCTTTAAATCTCTTCTGAACCTTCTTCAGCTTAATAATATCTTTCCTATAACGGGGCGAACAGAACTGGACACAGCGCTCCATAAGAAGCCTCACAAAAGTCCTGCGCAACCTCAGCATGATTTTCATTCCTTAAAATTCTGTGATGTCAAACCTCTTGTATTTGAAGTTCTTCCAAATCTTAGTCTCCATTTATACTCCTTGTTATATTTATTACATTTGCTTTTGTTTTTTTGATTTTATATTGCAGTCTGTTAAGTGCTCATTAAACAGCTGGTGTATGTGTGAGAGAGAGAGAGAGAGAGAGACTGTTTGTTTGTGTGTGAGGGAGTGAGAGAGAAAACCTTTGAACAAGAGCTGACCTCGTTACTGTATGCTGACTTCACCCATTGGGCCAGCCCAGTGAGCAATTAGGAAGTGTAGGCAGACAGAAGGGCTATTATGATTTGATAAGTTCTGAACTTTGGCATGCAAGACAAAAGATAAAACTTTTCAATAATTGTTTTTGTCACTGCAGACCTCAGAATTGTAGATAATAAAGAGGTCATTAAGAGACATTAGGAGGATATGGATACACTGAGAATGTTGGCCGTTTAATACAGAGAACTGTCATATGATGCATTTTGGGAGGGAGAATGCATGGAGGCATGTTTATTTGTTTAGGATGAATTTCAAGAGGTGCAGGATCAGATAAACCTGGGTGCATTCACACACAAAGAGACAAGTTGATCAAAATATAAGAAACATACTGGATCCATAGCTTGCTAAAATGAAGTAAAGGGTCAGATTCTCATGCCTCTGTAAATGTTGAGATGGAGGTGGGGAGATTTAAATGTGATTGGCAGAACTGCCTTCAGCCCTGTCAGAGTTCTGAGATAATGGGATGGGCAGTGAGCCTGCACACAGCAACTCTGTCCTGGCCCATTCCATTGCAGGTGAAGGAATTTCAAGCTCTTTCAAATTAATTGGGAAAATTTGGTTCAGAATCTTGGTTCATGGCACTATGAACTGGGAGTGAAATCTCATTTGGAACAGATAAGACAACTGCCCATGTTATATATTATATATGCTAAAAATATAAAGTTCTAAATTGGAGCAAGGCCAATTTTGATGGTATGAGGCGAGAACTTTCAAGCGTTGATTGGGGGTGGATACTCATTGGTAAAGGACAGCTGGCGAGTGGGACGCCTTTCAAAAGGAGATAACGAGTTCAGAGACAGTTTGTTCCTGTTTGTGCAAAAGGCAAGGCTGGTAGGTGTAAGGAAAACTAGAGAAATTGAGGCTCTGGTCAAGAAGGAAGCATATGTGTGGTATATACAACTGGGATTGAGGTGAGGGATGCCATGGTCATCCCTGCTGATTACACTTGCAGGAAGTGCATCCATCTCCAGCTCCTCCAAGACCGTGTTAGGGAACTGGAGCTGGAGTTGGATGAACTTCGGATCATTCGGGAGGCAGAGGGGGTCATAGATCAGAGTTGTAGGGAAGTTGTAACTCCAAAGATGGCAGAAGCAGCCAGTGCAGGGACCCCTGCGGCCGTTCCCCTCAAGAACAAGTATACCGTTTTGGATACTTGTTGGGGGGGGGACTTACCAGGGGTAAGCAATGGGGTTCAGGCCTCTGGCACGGAGCCTGTCCCCGTTACTCAGAAGAGAAGGGTGGAGAAGAGCAGAGCAATAGTAACTGGGGACTCAATAGTTCAGGGCACAGATAGGCGGTTTTGTGGGAACGAGAGAGACTCACGTTTGGTATGTTGCCTCCCAGGTGCAAGGGTACGTGATGTCTCTGATCGTGTTCTC
>NC_057728.1:8045-19469 GCF_004010195.1 Chiloscyllium plagiosum | reverse complement strand
CTACGAGGGGGCATAGCTTTAAATTAAGGGGTGGTAGGTATAGGACAGATGTTAGGGGTAGATTCTTTACTCAGCGAGTTGTGAGTTCATGGAATGCCCTGCCAGTCGCAGTTGTGGACTCTCCCTCTTTATGGGCATTTAAACGGGCATTGGATAGGCATATGGAGGATAGTGGGCTAGTGTAGGTTAGGTGGGCTTGGATCGGCGCAACATCGAGGGCCAAAGGGCCTGTACTGCGCTGTATTTTTCTGTGTTCTATGGGATTGAGTTAATCCCAAGAGGAGTATAAGGGCAGTAGGATTATACTCAAGACGGAAATCAGAAGGGCAAAAAGGGGACATAAGATAGCTTTGGCAAATAGGGTTAAGAGAATCCAAAGAGTTTTTGTAAATACATTAAGGACAAAACAGTAACAAGTGGGAGAATAGGGCCCCTTAAAGATCAACAAGGCCACCTGTATGTGGAACCACAGGAGATTGGTGAGATACTAAATGAATATTTTGTGTCAGTATTTACTGTGGAGAAGATTATACAATTAGAGAACTTAGAGAAATAGTGATATCTTGAAGTGTCCATATTACAGAGGAGGAGGTGCTGAAAGTCTTAAAACACATAAAGGTGGATAAGTCCCCCAGACCTGATCAGATGTATCCCAGAACTCTGTAGGAAGCTCTTCCAAGATTACTGGGCCCCTTGCTGAGATATTTGGATCATCAATAGGTGAGGTGCCAGAAGACTGAAGGGTGGCTAATGTGGTATCATTATGGAAGATAGATGGTCAGGAAAAGCCAGGGAACTATAGCCTGATGAGCCTGATGTTAGAGATGGGTAGTTTTCAGAGTCATGGAGTCATACAGCACGGAAAGAGACACTTTGATCCGACCAGTTCATGCTCACCTTAATCCCAAACTAAACTAGTCCCACCTGCCTGAGTTTGGCTTATATCCCCCTAATCATTTCTTATTCACATAACTTATCTAAATGTCTTTTAAACGTTGTAACTGTATTCACATCGACTACTTCCTCTGGAGTTTCATTCCATATATAAACCAGTCTATGTAAAAAAAATTCCCCCTCAAGTCCTTTTTAAATCTCTTTTCATCTCACCTTAAGAACCCACCCCCCCCACTTGAAATCTCCCACCTGAGGGAAAAGACACCTGCCATTCACCTTATCTATACCACTCAATATCTATACCTCTCAACCTCCTACACTTCAGTGAAAAAAAATCCTAGCTTATTCAGCTCCTCCTTATAACTCAAACCCTGCATTCCTGGCAAAAGGGCAGCATGGTGGCTCAGTGGTTAGCACTGCTGCCTCACAGCACCAAGGACCTGGGTTTGATTCCAGCCTTGAGCGACTGTCTGTGTAAAGTTTGCCTATGTGGGTTTCCTCCGGGTGCTCCGGTTTCCTCCCACACTCCAAAGATGTGCAGGTTAGGTGCATTGGTTATGCTAAATTGCCCATAGTGTTCAGGGTTTGCTACGTTAGTCAGGAGAATGTGTCTAAGTGGGTACTCTTTGGAGGGTCAATGTGAACTTGTTGGGCCAAATGGTCTGTTTCCACACGAGGGATTCTATGATAAAATCTTCTGAATCTTCTCCAGCTTAATATTATCCTTATTATTATGGAGCTACATGTAAGCCAGACCAGCTAAGAACTAAAGGACATTGGTGAATCAGATTGTATTTTCTCCAACAAACATTAAACTTTTAATTCATTTTCCAATTAAATTAAAATTTTACCATTTGCCATGGTAGGATCAGAATACAGGTCTGTAGTCCTTTACTTAGTATCTGGATTAATAGTCTCTGAACAATACCTTTGCTCATGCCAGAGGGTCAGCTGAAAGGAGTTGGAGGGTCGTAGGTAGTGAGGGAATGCTGCACTGTTGGAGGATGAGCACTGAGATAACCCTACACTGTCAGTGAGGCATGGCGTGAGAGAGTGCTGCATTGTTGGAGAGTCAGTGCTGGGAAAGCCCAAGACTGTCTGAAGGCAGTGCTGAGGGAATGTCGCAATGTCGAAGGGTCAGTGCTGAGGAAATGCTTCACTGTTGGAGGGTCAATCCTAAAGGAACACCACGCTGTCAGAGGATCAATGCTGAGGGAAGTTCCATACTATCAGAAGGTCTGTGCCTAGGGAATGCCTCACTGCCAGAGGGTCAGTGCTCAGGGAGTGCTGCAGTGTCGGAGTAGATGTACTAAGATTTGCTGTGCATGTACCTCTGCGAATCTTCCACCTTGCATTTCTGACAGTATGGATGAGGCAAGGAAACAAACAAGGGCCTCCAATCTGGAAACATGACTTTATTTGAAGTTATTCCCCCCACCCATCCCCCGATTCCTGAGTCACATTCATGTGTAGTGGAATTTGATGATTATCTCATGGGAATGTGAGCTGCTCCCTTAAGACTTGCATCTTACTTTCCAGAAGCTTTTCAGTAAAACTCCAAGAAATGTCTTGGGCTTTAATCAGATGCATAGTCTTGATAAAAGATAAAACATAGCTGACCAAATGCCGAAGGAGCAATTTTATAATGTTACTGTAGCTCCAGTCTTATCTGTAATCCCAACCATCAGCCCGAGTGCTGTTGGCTGCAGTTATGCTCCAGCAGATGGAGCCGGCCATTCCGGAAACTGTAATCCTGCAGAATCCAACCTGGGCTCCCACGTGAAGTTACTGCTGCTGCTCACCGTGGGGAGCAGGAGCAGGAGCTTCTCTCACTGGGCACGGTGGTGTCCAGAGGCCGCGAGTCTAAGTGCAGTGTGCTCTGAGCGTTCCCACTGGACAAGTTCAGGCCGTTCCTTGCCAGCAACTCACGGGTCATCAGCAGAAAGGCTTCATCGACATTCTGCGCATCTTTGGCCGACGTCTCTAGCACGGCCAATAGCCCAAACTTCTCGGCCACGTTGCAGGCCTCCTCGAAGGGAACTTCACGTCTTTCCTTCAGGTCAGCTTTATTTCCTAACCGGGGGGCAGAAAGGAAACCAGGCTAAGTCCCAGATGAAATACAAACACTGAATGAAGCAGTTTAATATGAGGTCACTTGGATCAGCGTACTGGCATCGGTTCAAAGAGTGTCACTTCCCTGTTTTTCCCCTACAGCCAAATACAACTAATCTGTGTATTTTTCCCTCTTTCCATGGTTTCTTCTGGATCTGCTCCACTGCCTTTTTTCAGACTGTGCAGTCTACAGCAGAACTGAATGCTTGAAGAATCTCATCTCCAGCTAACTCTTTGCCCAATCAACTTTGATCAGATTCCTGTGAATTCTGATTCCTACCATTGGAGATGGTTTTGTTCTCTTTCCTCCCTCACAGGGACACCTCAAATCCAGGCCGGCTCTCCTGTTGGGGAGATCTACCAGGACATTGCCTGGGCTGGAGAGTTTAAGTTATGAAGAGAGATTGGGGACATGATTGAGAGATATAAAATTATGAGGGGCATAGATAGTGTAGACAGGGTAATAGACTTTTCCCCTTGATGGAAGGATCAATGACCGGGGCTGTAGATTTAAAGTAAGCGCAGGAGGTTTAGAAGATCATGTGGAAAAGATTTTTTCACCCAGAGGGTAGTGGGAATCTGGAACTCACTGCCTGTACAAGTGGGAGAAAAGGAAACCCTCAGAACATTGAAGAAGTACTTGTGATGCAAAGGCTATGGGCCAAGTTATGGAAGATGGAATTCGGATAGACAGGTGGTTGTTTTTAATCAGCACTGACTCATTGGGCTGAAGGACCTTTTATCTCTGTGACTTTCCATAACCTAATCCAACAAGTCCCAGCCCTACTGTAACCCTTCGGGTTTATTTCCCGAGTGCCTGTCCAATTTTGTTGTGAAATCAATCATTGTCTTCACTTCCACCACTCTTGTAGACAAAGTTTCCTGATATTGTCACTTGCTGTGTAGGAAAGATCTTCCTCACATCCCCTTCACTCCTTCTCCTGCTTGAAATCTTCATCACTAAACACTCATCCCTGTAACTGATAGGACAACTGATATTACCCTTATGATTCTGTATGAATTATAGACTTGTTCACCTCACTCAAAACTCTCCTCCATCTGCTTTGTCCCAAAGAGAACAATCTCAGCATCTCCAATCTGATCCTGTAGCTAAAACCCCTCATCCTGAAACCATTTTGATAAATCTCCTCTGCATCTCCTCAAGGACCCTCATGTCCTCCCTAAAGTGGAGTGACCAGAACTGGATGCAATGCTGTAGTTGTGCCCTAGCCAGAGATTTATAATGGTTCAGCATACATTGGTGTCTTTTGGGTGCAGTGGTGCTGTGGGGGGACAGGGAGCATTACTGCCAGGCCCTCTTGGGTAAAAATTAAATTGAAATAAAAAGATAAAATATAAAGCAAACATCTAAAAGGCCCTCTTGTGGTACAGTAGTAGTGTCCCTCTCCCTGAACAAAAGATAAAGAAATAGAGGTTCAGCATAATGCTCCTCCTTCGTATATGAAACCTCTATTTATAAAGTCAAAGAGCTCATATGCTTTGCTAATCACAGTCTCATCATGTTGTCCCTACCTCAAAGATCTCTACATCTGCACACCCTATGGAACTGTGTCATTCAGTCTTTATCACCTCTCCCTATCCCTTTTGATAAAATGCTTCACATCATATTTCTCTGCATTGAATTCCAGCTGCTAGTTATCAGCCCATTCTGCCTGCCTGCCTATGTCCTGTTCGTGAATTAGAACCATGCTCACTGTTTTCCACAACCCCCCAGTCTGGTATTAGAGGCAACTTTCTAAATATTACTCTGTATTCCAATATTCATGTCATTTATACATAAACTGTTGTTTGACGATTGAGTATTGCCGAAAGAAAAAGACATTGTACAAGTTTTTCATTTTGCAGGCATCAGGACAACTCACAAGAATAAAAAAAAACACAAAAGAATTGCAGAGGCTAGAAATCAGAAACAGAAAGTGCTGGAAAAAAATCAGCAGGTCCAACGATATTTGTGGACAGAAATCAGAGTTAATGTTTCAGGTCCAGTGTGACACTTCCTCAGAATTCATATGAATACCAATTTAAGGGACAACTGAAATATACTACATGACAGGAGAGTGCTGGCACTGGACTCTGGTTGGGAGAGACATTGCCACAGAGAATGCACCCATTAATGCTTATTGATAGTTAATTACCAGGCTTTCTTTAAATTTTAAACCAGGTAGTTTGACTCTGATTGGTTCATTGCCCTAGAAATGAACCACTGAATAAATTGCCTGTAACTGATTATGTTGAGTTGGAAGGGGAGGTGTGTGTGCACATGTTCTTTCTGATCATAGAGCAGGGCATATGTACGTGCAAGTTCACCATCCTGCAAGGCCAACTCACAACTGGTGTCAACATAATTAGAGTCATCAAGTCATAGAGATGTAAATCTCTGGGAGAAAGTGAGGACTGCAGATGCTGGAGATCAGAATCGAGAGTGTAGTGCTGGAAAAGTACAGCAGGTCAGGCAACATCTGAGAAGCAGGAGCATCGACGTTTTGGGCATAAGCCCTTCATCAGGAACCTTTCATCAGGAAAGCCCACATCTGCTTGCAATTCATATTCATATAATTGAAATGCTTAAATTGTGATAAATGGCACAAAACAAACTTAATGTTAGACACTGGAGTAGGTGTAGAAACAGCAAAGTAGGTAAAATCAGACTTCCTTTTGATAGACAGGAAGGATCCTGAATGGATCAGAAGGCGTCCAACTCAAATGTATAGGGCAATTGGCTCTGAGGCATCAATACAAAAGAAAAAAATTCACAGAAAGCTCAGCCAATCCAAAAGATTTCTCCAAAGCTATTGAGAAGCCCTGGAGAGTTTGAAACAGCTGATCATTGCAATGAAACCAAATGCCAAACCAGTTGGGCTCATTCATCCCCAAGGAAGGTTTCACACTCACTTTTCAAGAAAGTGAAACTAGAAATTGAGTCAAAGCTGCTTCAGGAGGTGATGTCCACCAGTGACAAAACTAACACATTGATTTTGGTATTGGAATCATACCTGAACATCAAACAGGTTGTTGCAAATCTGTGCTGATGTTTTTTAGATTATTTTCATTATTATCATTTCATCATGATAGCTTTGCTGCAATACATTGCTGATCCCTAGTTGCCCTTGAGAAGTGGTAGTGAGCTGCCTTCTTGAACAGCTGCAGCCCTTGGGATGTAGGTAAATCCATAGTTCTTTTAGCAAGTGTCTTTTAGGAAGGGGGTTCCAGGATATTGACCCAGTGACAATGATGGAAAGGCGATATAGTTCAAGTCTGGATAGTGTGCGAGAGAAGCCTCCAAGTGCGAGAGAAGCCTCCTGTACATGTGCTGCCCTTGTCTTTCTCGGTGGGTTTGGAAAGTGCTGTTAGATGGGCCTTGGTGAGTTGCTGCAGTGCATCTTATAGATGGTACATACTGCTGTTACTCTTAAGAGTCGTAGATGTATATAGTATATACATCAAGTCTGTGTATTCAAAAACAAGTACCTAACTGATTAGATTTCCTACAGAGTGGAAACAGGCCCTTCAGCCCAACGGGTCCACACTGACCCTCCGAAGAGTAACCCAACCAGACCCACTTCCCTCTGGCTAATGCGCCTAACACTATGGGCAATTTAGCATGGCCAATTCACCTGGCGTGCACATCTTTGGACTGTGGGAGGAAACCGGAGCACCCGGAGGAAACCCATGCAGACACGAGGAGAATGTGCAAACTCCACACAGACAGTTGCCCGAGGCTGGAATCGAACCCGGGTCCATGTTGGACCGAAGGGCCTGTTTCCACACTAAGGATTTTATGATACTGTGCGTTGAGGAGATCAGGAGGCTGCAAAAGAATTTGGACATGGTTGATGAATTAGGAAATCAGTAGCAAATGGAATACAATAAGTGAGGTTATGCACTTCAGTGGAAGAATAGAGGCATAGACTATTTTCTAAATGGGACAACTCTTTGGAAGTCTGAAGTAGAAAAAGACGTGGAGTCCTGGTTCAGGATTCTCTTAATTTAACATGCAGGTTCAGTTGGCGCTTAGCAAAGCAAATGTGATGTTGGCATTCCTTTGAAGATGGCTGGAATAGAGAAGGAGGGATGTATTACTGAGGCTCTAAAAGGCTCTGGTGAGAATGCATTTAGAATATTGTGAGCAGTTTTGGGCCCTGCATCTAAGGAAGGGTATGCTGGTTTTGGCAGGGGGGGGGGAAATCATGGAATATTTACAAGAAAAATCCCGAGGATGAAGAGCTTGTCATATGATGCATGGTTGAGGACTCTGGTTCTATCTTTGATGGAGTTTAGAGGAAGAGGGGGTGACCACATTGAACCTGGGACCCTGGTGCTGTGAGGTAGCAGTGCTAACCACTGGGCCACTGTGCCACCCCCTATTTTAGTCCCATTTTCAAATACTTGAACCTGTGCCTTGTATGCCTAAGCATTGCAGGTACACATCTTTTTAAAAATGTATTCACAGGATGTGGATGTTGCCAGCTGGACCAGCATTTACCACCCACTTCTAATTGCCCAGTGGGCAGCTGAGTCAGGTAGTTAAGTGGGGGGGGGGGGGGGGTAGTTGATTCTGAAACAGAGGATCTCGAACTTCAGTAAAGGAAATGATGATGATATAAGGCATGAGTTTGCCATGATGGATTGGGAAAAAAGTTACTGAAAAGGAATGAAAATAGATAGGCAATGGCAACATTCAAAGGCCAAAGGGGTGAACCACAAACATGAAATATTCCTGTCTGACACAAGAGTGCAAAGACAATAGTGGCCAAACCATGGCTTCAGAGGGACATTAGAGTTATTATTAGATGCATATAAGAGGCATTCAAGTTGGAAAAAGTTTAGAAATCAGCAAAGGATAATCAAGAGATTAATTAAGAAGGGATCAGTACTAGGATCCCAGCTATTCACAATAAATGATTCAAAATAAATATATGAGGTAACTGAATGTAATGTCCCAAAATTTGCAGAAGACAAAGCTGGCTAGGGGCGGAGATGTGAAGAGGATGTAGAGATGTTTGCTGTGTGATTTGAACAGGCTGAGTGAGTGGACAAATGCATGAAAGATAAATGTGAGTTTTTCCACTGAGGTGGCAAAAATAGAAAGGTAGATTATTCTTTGACTGGCTGTAAATTTGGAGGTGGAATCGTTTAACGAGACGTGGGGCATCGTTATGCACCAGTTGCTGAAAGCAAGCTCACAGATGTTGCAGGCAGGAAAGAAGATTGAACTGTATGCTGGCCTTCATAGTAAGAGGATTTGAATACAGCAACAAGGATGTATTACTGCAATCATGCAGGGCCTTGGTGAGGCTACACCTGGGATACTGTGTGCAGTTTTGGTTTCCTTATGTGAGGAAGAATGTTCTTGCTATAGAGGGAGTGCAGAGAAGGTTTACCAAAATGGGATGGCAGGACGGATATACGAGGAGAGTCTGTGAACCAAATGGGTTTTTCCAGACAGATAATTGGCAATACTTTCATGGTCATTGTTAGATTTTTTTCTTATTTCTAGATTTTAATTCAAATTCCACTATCTGCTATGATGGGATTCATAGCTCCCAGAACATTACCTGGATTTCTGGATGAATAATCTAGCGATCATACCACAAGGCCATCGCCTCCTCTTAATCTTCTTCCATACAGGTTTTGTGCCTGTATCATCTTTAGAGGCAGTGAGTTCCAGATTCCCACCACCCTCTGGGTGAAAAGGTTTTTCCTCACAACCCTCTAAACCTTCTGCCCTAACTTTAAATCTGTGCCACCAGGTCTTTGATCTGTCCGTCAAAGGGGAAATGTTTCTTCCTGTCTACCCTGTCTCTGTTCCTCATGGATCTTATACATCTCAATCTCCTCTGCTGTAAGGAAAACAGTCCCATTCTGTTCAATCTCTCATCACTGAAACTCTCAAGCCCAGATAACAGCCTGATAAATCTCCTCTTGCCCCTTTCCAGTGCTGTAACATTCTTCCAATAATGTGGATTCCAGATATGTACATCAGTGATGCAGGGAATGAATGTTGAAAATGGTGGATGTAGTGCCAATCAAGCAGGCTGCTCTGTCCTGGATGGTGTCAAGCTTCTAGTGTTGCTGGAGCTGCCTGACTTGAATCTTGTAGGTGGTGGACAGGCTTTGGGAGAGCCAGGAGATGAGTTACTCACTGCAGTATTCCCACCTTCTGTACATAGCTGGTTGTACACACAGTTTTTCAATGATGGTAATGGAGATAAACATTCCCTTAAAAACTGGATTTTCCCACTAGTTAGTTCAACAGCTATCAAAGTTATGAACTTTCTGAAATTCTAGCATGTGAAAATAAAAGGAAGAATTATGAGGAGCACAGAGGTCATGTTGAACGAACATCAGCAATTTATCTGGCACAAACTTCTACACCCCCTTTCTCTTAACTACTTATTATCTGCCTCCAGCTCTATACCAATATGCTGTTCCAATGAGACACTCAAAAACTACATCAACTTAATTTCAAAACCACACAGCTGCTGTTGTCTTGTGTCTCTCATCTTCCGGCTGAGGATCTCTCTGGGTAATCATCTTTCCTTTTTGCTGTGAGTATGTTTCCTTTGATATGGAAAGTTACCTTTGATAGAAAGGGTTTCTTTGTAGTTCGAAGTTAGAATCCCTACAGTGTGGAAACGGGCCATTTTGGCCCAACAAGTCCAAGTGACTCTCTGAACAGTAAGCCACCCTGACCCATTCCCCTACCCTATTACTTTCCTAATTTCTTGGAGAGGAAGATGTTAGCTTTCCTTGCATCTTGACTGGAAGGCATTTGCTCTCTCTCTCCAATTTTCAAAAAGGGTGACATTTTGAAAATAAAGTATTAGCTCTTAGTAAGAAAGGTAAACTAACCCTCAGATAAAAGTGGTTCATCTCTTGGGCAATGCCCTGACCAATTCTGCATCATGAGTAGTTGTTCTATAGTTATTGGCCAAGGAGGTTTAGTTAGGTGCATGGACACAGTAGAAATCACCAGCCCTCAACAAAATGTCCATCAATAGTGACTGATGGGGAGAGGGATAGTGACGAACCCTGACAAGAGCAGGAAACAGCAGGAGTGCCCCATATTAGCCTGAGTGAAGAACAGTGACAGCTGTTGGCACCAAAGACCACTATTCAAATAATAAGCCCGTCTTCTCGAATGTCTTAAATACAACAACTTCACCAAGTTCAAACAAAAACGCTACAAACAGAAATCTTCTTCTTTCTGTGATGAAGCAGAGGACAAGATCATGGAGATTAGTGAAACTATATCATTGATGTTAGGCAGAGATGAATACAGAGGGCGAAGAGCTAATACCTAAGATGTCAATAGTGAGCTTAGGTCATCAGTGAAGGAAGAGATCACAGCTTCTGAAATATTAATTTGTATTTCCCTCAATAGTGTCAGATACTTTCATTTGGACTCAGCATCTTTACTGCTTTAATCTGCTTTACTAACAGATTAGTCCCAGATGGTTGGAGGGGTGGATTGGTGAGGAGTGTGGGGTACTGATCGATGCTTCAAATCAGTGACTCCAGACCCTCACTGATCACTGTCTGGTGATTAACCTATGGCCATGCCTTTTGCTGATCTGCAGTCCCTGTCTACTGATTGGTGATTTGTGAGCTCAGCTGGTAGGTGGTGTTTGCAGACAAGAGATTAGCAAATCAAAGCAAAACACTGAGCAGATTTGGCAGCATCTGTGGGGAGTGAACAGAAAAGTTTCAGCTCAACCTTATATTGGTGATTTTCAAACTTGAATTGCTGATCACACGCAGGGTCTGAAAGCAACCAGCTGAGACTTACCAATTAACATCTGGACAACATTTGCAGCACCGTATCTCTGGATCTCGTTCACCCAGTGGGGCACTGAGTTGAAGGAAGATTGCTTAGTGATGTCATAAGCAATCATGGCTCCATGTGCACTGCGGTAGTAACTCTGTGTGATGGTCCGGAATCGCTCTTGTCCAGCTGTGTCCCAAACCTGCACCTTCACAGCACAAACACACCAGCAAAAAATCTCATTATCCCCAGGAATTGTGCATCCCACCAACATAAACACTGAATCACGCATAACAGAAGGAAGAAAAGGATGGCACAAGGGAAAGGGAGTGAGGTAGTGGGGGAGCGAGAGTGAGAGGAATAGAGGTGGATTGGATTGGAGAGAAGGGCAAGGGAGAAAGGAAGGATAGAGGGTCAAGAAGGAAGGAAGAGAGGCATGAGGGAAAGAGAAGGTAGAGGTAGAGGAAGTTCATAAGGGAAGCAGACTGAGAGATAAGGGAGGGAAAATGGGAGAGAAAAGGGCTAAGGGGAACACGAAGGAAAGGAGGCAGTGCAGACAGGAGTGAGAGAATGTCAGAACAGACAGAAGGTAAACAGGTCAGTGGGGTAGGGAGGGAGAAAGACACAAGGGA
>NC_057728.1:5594-7452 GCF_004010195.1 Chiloscyllium plagiosum | reverse complement strand
GAAGAGAGGGGAGCAGGAGGATTAGGAGGGACAGGGAGCCAAGGAGGAATGTGAGGGAGAGATATAGAGGTAGTGTAGGAAATTGGTGAAAGAGAGACAGGGGGGTGGTAATGAATGAGGGCTAGGAGTGGGAACAGGAGTTTGTGCGAGATACAAGGGAAAGGAAATGAGAGGGTGGTTGGGGTGAAAATGGGAGCATGAGAGGGGTAGTAGAGGTGAAGGAAGGTGGATTCCAGTGGGTTGTTGTCACCTTTACTCTCTTGCCCTCGATATTCAATGTTTTGACGATGAAGTCGACTCCAATAGTATTCTGTTGTTTCTCAATGAATAATCCAGATTTGAAACGGTGGACTACACATGTTTTACCAATATTGGAATCTCCGATCAGTACAATCTTAAAGAGGAAGTCAAAGGCATCATCTGCACCAGTCGCTGCTGTGTTCATGCTGGAGTTAAATCATACAGAATATAAATCTCACACAATGTAATAAACTCAAGACATTGTTTAAAAAATATATTCATTGTTGGATCACAAAATGTTTACACCACAGGAGAGTATTCAGCCTGTTGTGTTTGTATTCTCTGATAAAAGGGCGAGAGAGGGAAAAAAGGGTATGACAGACCAGTTAGCCCATTTTCTGTGGTGGGAGGATTGTTGGAGTCTATAATCAAGGATGGGTTAACTGAATACTGAAAATGTTCAGTTAATCAGGGAGAGCCAGCACAAGTTCATGATGGACCTCACTGAATTATTTAAGAAGTCAGGTAGATATTGTTTATAGTCCAAGTCTATGGTTATGGACTCCCAGAAGGCATTTGATAAAGTCCCATATAAGAAAATGTTTACGAAGTTAGAATCCCACAGAACCGAGGACAAACTACTAACATGGCTGGGAAATTGGTTGAGTGGCAAGTGACAGAATAGGAATAATGTGTAGGCACTCAAACTGGCAGGATGTGACCAGTAGTGTTCTACAACAATCTGCGTTACAGCCTCAATTATTCACATTATTTATTGACAACTTGGATAATGGCATAGAAAGTCATATATCCAAAATTGCCGATGACACAAAGTTAGGTGGAATTGTAGACAATTTGATGATAGCATACAATTACAAAGTGATATTGGCAGACGGGGTGAATGGCAGACCTGTTGTAGATGGACTTCAATGCAAGTATGAGGTTATCCATAATGGATAGATCAGGGTACTTTCTAGATGGTCTGAAGTTAAATACAGTTGTACAAAACACCAGTTAGACCCCACTTGGAGTACTGTGAGCAGATTTGGGCTCCACACCTTAGGATAGTTTGGCCTTGGAGGGAGTACAACATACGTTTACAAGGATGTTACTTGGACTTCAGGGATTAGGTTATGACAAGGGATAATACAAATTAAGCCAGTTGTTTTGGAGTGGTGTGTGTAATAATGTAGACTGATTTCTGTATGACTATACCCAGCAGAGAAGTGAATGGTGTAAGCATGTTTGGCACAGGGAGTGACAATAGACAATAGGTGCAGGAGTAGGCCATTCTGCCCTTCGAGCCTGCACCACCATTCAATATGATCATGGCTGATCATTCCTAATCAGTATCCTGTTCCTGCCTTATCTCCATAACCCTTGATTCCACTAGCCTTGAGAGCTCTATCCAACTCTTTCTTAAACGAATCCAGAGACTGAACCTCCACTGCCCTCTGGGGCAGAGCATTCCACACAGCCACCACTCTCTGGGCGGCACGGTGGCACAGTGGTTAGCACTGCTGCCTCACAGCGCTTGAGACCCGGGTTCAATTCCCGCCTCAGGCGACTGACTGTGTGGAGTTTGCACGTTCTCCCCGTGTCTGCGTGGGTTTCCTCC
>NC_057728.1:2333-5092 GCF_004010195.1 Chiloscyllium plagiosum | reverse complement strand
ATGCGCCCTAATTTTGCTCACTAACCTCCTATGTGGGACTTTATCAAAAGCTTTCTGAAAGTCCAGGTACACTACATCTACTGGATCTCCCTCATCCATCTTCAGAGTTACATCCTCAAAAAATTCCAGAAGATTAGTCAAGCATGATTTCCCCTTCATACATCCATGCTGACTCTGACCTATCCTGTTACTACTATCCAGATGTGTCGTAATTTCATCCTTTATAATAGAATCCAGCATCTTTCCCACCACTGAGGAGTGACTGCTGGACCCAGAATACCACATGGATTTTGCAATACATCCGATTAGATTACTTCGTGTGGAAACAGGCCCTTCGGCCCAACAAGTCCACACCGCCCCTCCGAACTGCAACCCACCCATACCCACCCTACATTTACCCCTTACCTAACACTACGGGCAATTTAGCATGGCCAACTCACCTGACCTGCACATCTTTGGACTGTGGGAGGAAACCGGAGCACTTGGAGGAAACCCACGCAGACACGGGGAGAACGTGCAAACTCCACACAATCAGTCGCCTGAGGCGGGAATTGAACCCGGGTCTCTGGCGCTGTGAGGCAGCAGTGCTAACCATCCGATCTAGCATCAAACATGCCAGCCTGGCATCTTCTGCACTGAATAAATTATTTTAAGGTAGGTAGTTGACAACAAGAAGGTGGGTACAGGAAATAGACAGCTGGAACAGATTGCTGTGCCCACAGCCAGCCAGAGGGTACCCACTACCTATTTTGTTCTTCTTGGTATCTAATGTCTGACTGCTTTTTTATTCTTGCTGTCTGCTGAAATCCAGGCTCTGTTCAGTACCCTCATAATCCCCAAAGGTTTCCTGTAACAGGTCTCCTTTCTCACACGAGAGGTTTACAAAAAGGCTTTGTGAGGTTTGAGACAATGAGTCCCTCATTTCTGTTCTGAAAAGATAATCACCCGAGTTTAAATAGAATTTAAATCAGTGTCTCCCCAGTGACAGCCACTGTCCATGTTTTGTTCTAGGACTTACTGGGAATGTATTATCATTGCCTTTTCTACCTGCCTCTTCATTCAGATTCTCCACAAACGTCCTCTACACAGCCCTGAACCATATTCCAAAGTTTGTTTCCCAGATGTCTGCATGACTCTATCAAACTTCCTCATTTCAAACTATTGTTTTAAATCGCCAGAAGAGCAAACCTTCATCCCATCATAAGTTCTTTTGCTCTCCAATCCTGTTCAATGCCTGTCCACAAGCAATGCTCCTCCCTAATCACCGTCATCCCTGTACAAAGTGAAACCAAGCGCAGTCTTTCAACAACGACCACAGATTTCAGCTACAGAGACAGCTCGGCCCAAGTCAGCACATTCCCGCAAGCGGGACACAAGGACTTGCAGGTCCACATCGGAACACCTGAATTTCAAAGCATGAAGAATTACAACAGATGCTGCACAGTCTCCAGCTCAGGGCACAGCAGCCACACATCTCCACAGACACTTACTTTCCACCATTCGTCTGTTTGTTCCGGAGAAGCAGCGACCTAGAGGCTTCATGAAAACAAACAATTTCCCTTTCACCTGCTGAACACACCTGCAGCTGCCGCTTCCGGGTAGTGGGGACTGCTGGGATTTATAGGAGAAATGTTCCAAACTGCTGGGATTTGTAGGAGAAATGTTCCGGTCTGCTGGGATGTGCAGGAGAAATGTTCCAGTCTGCTGGGATGTGCAGGAGAAATGTTCCAGTCTGCTGGGATTTGTAGGAGAAACATACCAGGCTGCCGGGGGTTGCAGGAGAAATGTTGGGATTTGTACATTTACAAGAATGATAGCTGGACTTCAGGGGTTAGGTTTCAAAAACAGAATATACAAATTCGGTCTATTTTCCCTAAAATTTAGATGGTTAAAGAGCGATCTGATTGAATTATTCAAGATATTGACAGGAGCAGATAAAGATAAACTATTTCCATTGATTGCAGATTCCAGAACCAGGGGGCATAATCTGAGAATTAGGGCCAAGACGGTTTGGGAGAGATGTTAGGAAGTTCTTTCCAAAGATAAGTATTTGGAGTTAGGTCACAGATCAGCCATGATGTCATAGAATGGTGGAACAGGCTGGAGAGGCTACATGGCCTACTCCTGTTGCTCTGTTCCAAAACATACAAAGCTAGATGCCAAGACCTGGCAAATTGGATTGGAAGAGATGGATAACTGATAACCAGCACAGACATCATGGAATGAAAGGTCTCTTTTTAGGTGCTGATAAAACTCAATATATCTCTTTTGAATTGATTTGGTTTATTACTGTCACATTTTTTTAGATTAGATTAGATTACTTACAGTGTGGAAACAGGCCCTTCGGCCCAACAAGTCCACACCGCCCCGCCGAAGCGCCACCCACCCATACCCTTATGTTTACCCCTTACCTAACACTACGGGCAATTTAGCATGGCCAATTCACCTGACCTGCACATCTTTGGACTGTGGGAGGAAACCGGAGCACCCGGAGGAAACCCACGCAGACACGGGGAGAACATGTACCAAGGTGCAGTAAAAAATGTTGTCTTAAGTGTTTGACATGCAAATCATCCTGTACAAGTACATTATGGTAACAGGGAGGAGCTGAAAAATGTGTTGCTGGAAAAGCGCAGCAGGTCAGGCAGCATCCAAGGAGCAGGAGAATCGACATTTCGGGCATAAGCCCTTCTTCAGGAATGATGAGGGTGTGCCAAACAGGCTAAGATAAAAGGGAGGGAGGAGGGACTTGGGGGAGG
>NC_057728.1:0-1865 GCF_004010195.1 Chiloscyllium plagiosum | reverse complement strand
GAAGGATGATACGATGTATCTGGAGGTGGGTGGGGTGGTAGGTGAGGACCAGTGGGGTTCTCTCCTGGTGGTGATTGGAGGGGCGGGGTTCAAGGGCGGAGGAGCGGGAAGTGGAGGAGATGCGGTGGAGAGCATCGTCAACCACGTCTGAGGGGAAATTGCGGTCTTTGAAGACTGGGTTGTTTGGTATTGGAATTGGTCCTCCTGGGAGCAGATGCGGCGGAGGCGAAGGAATTGGGAATATGGGATGGCGTTTTTACAGGGGCAGGGTGGGAGGAGGTGTAATCTAGGTAATCTGTGGGAGTCGGTCGGTTTATAGTAAATGTCCGTGTTGAGTCGGTCGCCCGAGATAGAAATGGTAACAGAAGAGTGCAGAATACAATCTTAAAGCTGCCAAGAAGGTCCCCATACCTCATGAGAGATGTATTGGCCCTGCAGCAGGTCCAGAGGAGGTTCATGAGAATGATTTCAGGAATGAAAGGCTTGACAAATGAGGAACGTTTTGAGGATCTGGGTCTATACTTGATAGGGTTTAGAAGGATAAGGAGAAATCTAATTGAATTTACAGAATGCTGAATGGCCTGGACAGAGTGCAAGTTGGGAAGATTGGAAGGGGAGACTAGTACCCAAGGGCACAGCCTTCGAGTAAAGGGAAGACCCTTTAGAATGGCGATAAGGAGAAATTTCTTCAGCCAGACAGTGATGAATCTATGGGATTCATTGCCACAGAAGGCTGTCGAGGCCAGGTCATTACATATCTTTAAGGTAGAAATAGAGAAATTCTTGATTGTCAAGGGGATCAAGGGTTACTGGGAGAAAATGAGAGAGTGGGGTTGAAAAACCTACAAGCCATGATTGCATGGTGGAGCAGACTCAACGGGCCGAATGGCTTAATTTCTGCTCCTATGCCTTATGGCTAAGGTTTAGAGAGTGATCAACATTAAGTATGCAGTTTGTAATCGTTTATTCCCTCGGATGAGACTGAGAAACAGGGAATAACATTATCATGTGGAAAGGAAGAACGTGCAGGGCTAGCAGCACCAGGTCACCTCCTGCCTCAGAGGGGCAGCACAGGCAGGATGGGCAGATTAGGGTCTCACCACTCTAATCTAGACTCGGATGCTGCCTGACCTGCTGTGCTTTTCCAGCACCACTCTAATCTAGACTCTGGTTCCCAGCATCTGCAGTCCTTGTTTTTACCAGGATGGGCAGATGAACCTTCTGCAGACATTCCCAACTGGAGAGACAGAAAGGGGGCGGGGACATGATGGGCTCTACGTCATTGACTGGTTGCTGGCTGTCTGTCCCGCAATCTTAGTGGACCCTTCCGACGTCATTCCTATGACCTCACCGGGTAGCACGTGCTTTTGTTATTCCCGCCCCTCCATTACGACTGGCTAATATGCCTCCCTCAGAGCCAATCACCAAATGGACAGCCGAACAGGGGGCGCGGTCCACCGTGCAGCAGACCAGTCAGCGCTGAAAGCATCCTGTTGGGTGAGAGCTGGTTTGTGATTTGATGGAATGGGCGGGATTCCGTCAAATTACAGGCTCGTCATTGGCTGACGCTCGGTAACACTGTTCAGGCCTTTGTGTAAGACCCGTAATAGAAGAGAAGTCAGACCAAAGCTTCACTCCCCTCAGCCGATTGGTGCATTAGCCGTCAATCTGAGTGGAGACGCGGCGGACGTTGCTTGCGGTTGGCCGTCGTTGTTGTCAGTCATGTGAAGCCCGCCCATTTCCGGCAGGGGTGGGCGGTGCCGCTGGGTTTTTGTTCTGGGCCCAGTGTGCGGTTTAAAGTTTACAAGATGGCGGCGGTGCCGGTTTATTGCCAATGTCGGCAGCCGTACGATGCCGGGCGCTTC
>NC_057727.1:72138672-72140027 GCF_004010195.1 Chiloscyllium plagiosum | reverse complement strand
GAATAATTCGAAATCTTAATCTTTAATTGGCTATGCGGAATCCAGAAGCAGAATTTCCTTTCTCAATGTTGAAACACCTATTTGATGTCCAGCACCCACTTCTTTATCAATTCTGTGTTTCTGGGAGCTGCTTTAGTCATTCAAAGGTAGAAGCACAAGAGAGGTGATTGAGTCATTAAACTGCACAGAAACAAAAATGCCAAAAATACTCAGGAGCAGCATCTGTAGAGAGGGAAGCAAAGTCAAGATCACTAAACAACAATTTCTCATCAGAAATACAATGCTTCTCACCCCAGTTTGTGAGAAAGCAGATACTATTTATTCTGCTGTGAGATTAGATTCCCTACAGTGTAGAAACAGGCCATTTGGCCCAACAAGTCCACACTGACTCTCCAAAGAGTATCCCACCCACACCCACTGCCTAATGCACCTTTAGAGCAATTTAGCATGGTCAATCTACCTGATCTGCACATCTTTGATGGTGGGAAGAAATAGGAGCACCCACAGGAAACCCACGCAGACATGGGGAGAATGTGCAAACTCCACACAGTCGGCCAAGGCTGGAATCGAACCCGGGTCCCTGGCACTGGAGGCTGCAGTGCTATCCACAGAGCCACCATGTCGCCCTGCACAGAATAGGGTGTTCCTGTCTGGGTCAACATTTTGTGCCCATCCTGAGTTGCCTTTGAGAAGGTGGTGTTGAGCTGTGAAGGGTTATCATTTTAATCTGTGGTTTTCACTGGGAAATGTCCCAGGTTTGGGAAAAGGGACCTTGCTTAACATACGTGCTGTTGGTTCCAAGGCCGGAAAGGACAAAGCTTTTAAACATTGGCTGGGGAGACAATGATGTCCAACTGTTTGTTCTGATCAAAGAGATGTCAGAGCCCTTTGGAAGGCAATTCACATATTGTATCGTAATCAAGCTCAGGAGTTCCCATTGTCCCATCACACCTGCTAGGTGCTGCGTGGATAAAGACTACACACTCAAACAAAACTCCTGTCATAGAACATAGACCATAGAACAATACAACGCAGTCCAGCCCTTTGGTCCTCGATGTTGCGCTGACCTGTGAACTATTCTCAGCTGGTCCCCCTACGCTATCCCTAAATCATCCATGTGCTTATCTAAGGATTGTTTAAACCTCCCTAATGTGGCTGAGTTGACTACATTAGCAGGCAGGGCATTCCACGCCCTTACCACTCTCTGAGTAAAGAATCTGCCTCTGACATCTGTCTTAAATCTATTCCCCCCCCTCCCCGCCCGAATTGTAGTTATGCCCCCTTGTACAAGCTGACGTCATCATCCTAGGAAAAAGACTTTCACTGTCTACCCTATCTAATCCTCTGATCATCTT
>NC_057727.1:72070179-72136780 GCF_004010195.1 Chiloscyllium plagiosum | reverse complement strand
TTCCCTTACCTTATCACTTCCTCCCTGCCTGACAGAGACATACCTATCAAGGACACGCAATATCTGTTCCTTAAACCAGCTACACATTTCCATTGTCTGCAACGCCTGCATTTTGCTACCCCATTCTATGCATCCTAATTCTTGCCTAATTGCATTATAATTGCCCTTGCCCCATTGATAACTCTTGACCTGTGGCATGTACTTATCCCTTTCCATCGTTAAACTAAACGTAACTGAATTATGGTCACTCTCTCCAAAGTGCTCACCTACAACTAAATCAAACACCTGGCCTGGCTCATTACCAAGCACCAGATCCAGTGTGGCCTCCCCTCTTGTCGGCCCTTTGACATACTGTGTCAGGATACCCTCCTGTACACATTGGACAAAAACTGTTCCATCCGACATACTAGAGTTATAGCATTTCCAGTCAATGTTGGGGAAGTTAAAGTCCCTGATCCTTTCACTCCTACCCAGAATAATTTTTCTAATCCTCTGCTGTTGCTGTGGTTCTGTTCGCCGAGCTGGAAGTTTTTGTTGCAAACGTTTCGTCCCCTGTCTAGGTGACATCCTCAGTGCTTGGGATCCTCCTGTGAAGCGCTTTTGTGGTGTTTCCTCCGGCATTTATAGTGGCCTGTCCCTGCCGCTTCCGGTTGTCAGTTTCAGCTGTCCGCTGTAGTGGCCGGTATATTGGGTCCAGGTCTATGTGTTTGTTGATGGAGTTTGTGGATGAGTTTCTAATCCTCTCTTCCACCTCCCTGGAACTCTGCGGATGCCTATAAAAATCTCCAAGAAGTGTGACCTCTCCTCACCTGTTTCTAACCTCAGCCCACACTACCTCAGTAGACGAGTCCTTGTCAAAAGCTCTCTCAGCCACTGTTATACTATCCTTGACTAACAAGGCCACACCTCCCCCTCTTTTACTGCCTTGCCTGTTCTTAATGAAAGATCTAAACCCTGGAACCTGCAATATCCATTCCTCACCCTGCTCTATCCATGTCTCCGAAATGGCCACAACATTGAAGTCCCAGGTAGCTATCTATGCTGCAAGCTCACCTACCTTATTTTGGATACTTCTGGGGTTGAAGTAGACACACTTCAAACCACTTCGCTGTCTGCCAGCACATTCCTGTGACCCTAAAATCCTGTCTGTGTCCTCCCACTCTCATCCTCCTGTGCACTGCAACTACACCTCCGGTTCCCATCCCTCTGCTGAGCTAGTTTAAACCCACCCGAATATCATCAGCAAATTTCCCACCCTGGATATTGGTACCCCTCTGGTTCAAGTGAAGACAGTCCTGTTTGTACAAGTCCCACCTTCCCCAGAATGAGGCCCAATTATCCAAAAACCTGAAACCCTCCCTCCTGCACCATCCTTGCAGCCACGTGTTCAGCTGATATCTCTCCCTAATCCTTGCCTCACTATCACTTGGCACGGGTAACAAACCAGAGATAACAACTCTGGCTCTCAGCTTCCACCCCAGCTCCCTGAAATCCTGCCTTACATCCCTATCCCTCTTTCTACCTATGTTGTTGGTACCTACATGGACAACGACTTGAGGCTGGTCCCCCTCTCTCTTCATGAGATGGAAATGTGTTGCTGGAAAAGTGCAGCAGGTCAGGCAGCATCTAGGGAACAGGAGAATTGACGTTTCGGGCATTAGCCCTTCTTCAGGAAGGGCTAATGCCCGAAACATCAATTCTCCTGTTCCCTAGATGCTGCCTGACCTGCTGCGCTTTTCCAGCAACACATTTCCATCTCTGATCTCCAGCATCTGTAGACCTCACTTTCTCCTCTCTCTTCATGACCCCAAAGATATGATCCAGGACATCTCGGACCCTGGCACCTGGGAGGCAACACCCCAACCATGAGTCTCATTCGTTCCCAACAAAAGGGAACAATCAACGCAATTTTTTTCTTTACACTATCTGAGTGATTTAACAGTGACCATCTCAGCAAGGAAATGTGGGGAAAAGGAGAAAGAAACTAGAAGTATATAGCTCTACCAGATTGGTACAGCAGAGCAGTACCTGTTTTTTGCTCGCTCCCTCTCTCTCCCTCCCCCTCTTTTTCTCTCTCTCTCTAACAAGGATAATAGGAAGTCATGCAGCTGAAGGAATGACTCCAATCCCAAAGACATCACAGGGTGAATGTCTCATCTGTAGCCTGCAGAGTATTCAACCCAATGCCACATGGGGAGTTGTTCCACATCTTCAGACCAAACCTCAGGTAAGTTTATAAGTTTAGCAACTGTGACTAAGGGAGTCCAAAGGGGATTAGTGAAATGAAGTCTTAGAGAAAGTAATCTGCTTTGTTATTCGTCAGTTAAAGATGTTTAGTAACAGTTGTGCTGTATTGAGATTTGCTGTATGTATTAAACATACTCCTATTATTTTAAAATCTGAAATCTGTGTAGCTTGCATTGCTCATCACCCCTCACTGTGGTTCATAAAGATTCAGCCAGACCTTCGACCATAAATAAGTGAGTTTGATTGTGACCAAAAGGCTGAAAGATGATCAGGAACACTCTACAGCTGCCTGACTGAACTGCTGCAGTCCCTGTGCTGTTAAGGACAAAGTTCAGGTTTAGACCCACTGCCACTGAAGGAATGGCGATATATTTTCAAATCAGGATAGTTAGTGGCTTGGAGGTGCACTTGCAGTTGGTGGCGTTCCCATGTCTCTGATGCCTTTGTCCTTTAAGGTAATCATGATTCAGATTGTTGAGTTGATGCAGTGCATCTTGTAGATGTTACATTCTGCTGTTACTGGTGGAGGGAGTGACTGTTAAAGGTGGTGGCTGTGATACCTACGTGTGTGCTGCCTTTGTCCTGAATGGTGTCAAGCTTCTTGAGTGTTGTTGGAGCTGCACTCATTCAAGAAAGTCGAGAGTGTGGTGCTGGAAAAGCACAGCAGGTCAGGCAGCATCCGAGGAGCAGGAGAATCGATGTTTTGGGCATAAGCCCTCTGTCAAACCTAGTTTATGTTCCTCTGCTTGCCTGCTCCTCAGTAAAGTCAGAGAGTCATAGAGTCATAGAGATGTACAGCATGGAAACAGACCCTTTGGTCCAACCCGTACATGCCGACCAGATATCCCAGCCCAATCTAGTCCCACCTGCCAGCACCCAACCCATATCCCTCCAAACCCTTCCTATTCATATACCCATCCAAATGCCTTTTAAATGTTGCAAATTTACCAGCCTCCACCACATCCTCTGGCAGCTCATTCCATAGATGTACCACTCTTTGTGTGAAAATGTTGCCCCTTAGGTCACTTTTATATCTTTCCCCTTTCACCCTAAACCCCTCTCGTTATGGACTCCCCAACCCCAGGTGGCCAAGCTCATGGGATCACCTTCTGAGTGGGCCTGAGCAGGTGCTTGGTGGTTCAGCAGTCTCTGACTGCCAGGTACCTGGGCAATTCGTCCTCAGTCAGTTGAGAAAAGATAGCAGTGTTATACTCACAAGACTGTGCTCCCAAACCTAATATTCAAAGAGAATCTACCATGGTGAATATCTTTGACCTGATGAAGGATGCAGGTGAAAGGATTCCCAGTATATCCCTGAGGGTTCATTGGCTTCCTCCTTGCAGGTGAAGGTGGAGATGAGAGTCTCCAGTGTTAGCTTCTTTGCAGAGGTGAGCTGAATGCCTTCAAAGATTGTGGAAGAGAACAGAGGGAATTAGTTATATGAGACTGGTGAGACATTATGTCGTTTAGGTGTGAGTTAGCACTGGTGGTAAGGCGAGAGCAGTTCAGCATAGTGCAACAAACATTCTGGGTTGGTTGCCCACAGAGGACTTTCCATCTCGACACTAGTGGTCTTCTCCAGCTAAATTTCCTTATAATTTTCCTTACAGTGAATGTAGAGCCTAACCTTCACTATCCCCTGCCTGTCTTAGATCTCTTGGTATGTTTGTGGGCCAGTATTCTTTTCCACATAATTCTTTGAAATTGGTGTCACATTAGACAGGCTTGTCTTCACCACTCAGACCTTTGAGTTGGGGCATTATGTTGAGGTTGTACCAAGACATTGGTGAGGTTTCATCTGGACTACTGTGCCCAGTTCTGGTCTCCCTGTCATAGGAAGGATATTATTAAGCTGGAGAGGATTCTGAAAAAAATTTACAAGGATATTGCCAGGAATGGAGGGTTTGAGTTAGAAGGAGAAGCTGGATAGGCTGGAACTTATTTTCATAGAACATTCATTGAATCCCAACAGTGTGAAAACAGGCCGTTTGGCCCAACAAGTCTGTATCGATCTTCCAAAGAGCATCTCGTTCAGACCCAATTCCCTATCCTATTATTCTTCATTTATCCTGACTAGTGCACCTAACCTACACAAACCAAACCAGACAATTTAGCATGATCAATTAACCTAACCTGCACATCTTTGGACTGTGGGAAGAAACTAGAGTAGCTGGAGGAAACCCATGCAGACACGGGGAGAATGTGCAAACTCCACACAGACAGTAGCCCAAAGCTGGGTCCCTGGCACTGTGAGGCAGTAGTGCTAACCACTGGGCCACTCTCCTGCCCTTACCTGAAGCATAGGAGGTTGAGGGGTGACCTTATAGAGTTTTATAAAATCATGAGGGGCATAGATAAGGTGAATGGCATGTGTCTTTCCCCTAGGGTGGGTAATTCCAAGACTAGGGGGCATAAATTTAAGATGAGAGGCGAAAGTTTTAAAAAAGACATGAGGAGCAATTTTTGCACACAGAGAGTGGTTTGTGTGTGGAATGAACTTCCAGAGGAAGTGGTGGATGCAGGTACAGTTAGAATATTTAAAAGACATTTGGTTTAGTTCATGAACAAGGAATGTTTGGAATGCAGATATAGAACATAGAACATAAATATGTTACAGAGCAGCACAGGCCCTTCGGCCCTCAATGTTACGCCGGCCTGTGAAATTAATCTAATGCCCATCTAATCTACACCGTTCCATTATTATCCATATGTATGTCCAATGCCCATTTTAATGCCCTTAACGTCGGCAAGTCTTCTACTGTTTCAGACAGGTTGTTCCACGACCCTCCTACTCTCTGAGGGAAGAAATTACAGGTGGGACTAGTTTAGGGAACATGGTCACCATGGACTGGTTGGACCAAAGGGTCTGTTTCCATGCTTTATGACTCTGTGAGTCTATGACTATTAGACAAAGAGCCAGGATTGAGTTTTATGAAAATGGATGGAAGGGCACTTAATGGTGCTGCAGGAGAGGACAGGTATAGTGATACCTGCAGTGAGTGAGTAGGAAAGACGGAGGGCAGGAAGGGTCTGTGGTTTGGTAACGTGAGGTGGGTTAGAGTTGTGGATGGAGTGCATACGATAATGAGAGTTGTAGTCCATATGCACTGCTGAGATGTATGTGCAGTGGCAGGGATGGTGGTAGCTTTGTGAGTGTGAAGCATCAAAAAGAAGATGGTGGAACTTACTCTTGTGGAGTCCAGAAGACCATTGACCTTCGACCTGCATAGTTTGATGTTCCACTTCATCCGGGATACAGCTCTTGATCTGGAATGTATTTCAGGTCCAGACTGGTCTGAGCTGGTGACATGGTCTCCTGTTGCAGTCAACTGGAGAACGGCATTATCTCCAATATCCTATCCATTTAATGAGGTTGAGATCAGAAAATTTTGTGAGAAAAGTTGTTCTGATTCATGGCAGATGATTCATCATGAGTCACATTTGAGAAAAAGACTTTCACTGAAAATATTTGAAAATTCTTCTCGTTGGAATTATGACCTTGGACGTGTTGGCCTGTATTAAGGTAGCAGGAAGTGGTATATGATAACACCAACCCATTAGATATGTATTTGCTACTTGCACCGAGTAACTTCCAGTAAACTTTACATTCTCTGAAGACATATGCAGATTTTTTGCCAGCACAGCTTTCACTTATGATGAAAAGGAAAATTGGAATGATACTGGGCCTCTGACATGAAGCTGGAATGCAACACTCTCAAATCTTTGAATTCTTTCCATTCTGATATCTTAGAGTCACGGAATGATACAGCACATTCTGCCCCAGCGTGACTGCATCAGCCTTCTGTCAGAGTTATACAAATGGTCTCACGTTTTTGCCCATTCTCAACATCCCTACAAAACTCCCGTGACATTTTGAAAAAAAAATTGCTTTCTTTGTAGACAGGCATTCTATCACATATTATCCTGCCCATTACTTCCACCACCACCACCAACCAGCCATGGTCCTCCACCCCTACACCAACCAGCTCCGGTATTTGTGCTTCTGTGCAAAATTGACATCTGCTACCTTCACAGATCTGTGTACATAAATTTTCAGTTCTCCCAGTTCTTGCAATATCTTTATATTCCACCCATCCGCTTACATTCCCTCATTCTTCCTATTGAAAAATCTCATTAAAAAGAGCAAGACAAACAGACAATAGTAAGAACAAATTGAAGAGATGCAGAACTTAAAGTTAAACAGCAGCTTTCATGTTCTCTGTGCACCTTACAGCCAATAGAGAGCTGTGGAACTGTTGTCACCATTGTAAAATAGGAATTGCGTCAGTCACTTTGCAAGCAATGAGTAAAAGACGTGTGATATATCAAAGAATAGAGATGAGGTAAAAGAGGAAAATCAAAATATGGGAAATGAGGGTCAAGAAATAACAGAAAAGGATAGAGAGAAAAAACAAAGAATGCACCAACCATCAACACTTGATTTTACAGAAATAACGAAAAGAAAAAAACTAGACTTTATCTCAGCCACTCAGCCAAAGTAGCCACTTTCCACTCTCACAATTAACATCAACATAAAATCATAGAGACTTACCATTCAGAAGGAGGCCATTTGACCCATATGTCCACAACAGCTTCAGAAAGAGATACCCAATTAGTCCCATTCTCCAGCTCTATCCCCATAGCCTTCTAAATTCATCATTTAAATATATCTTCAGCTTTTTTTTGAAACCTCCTATAGAATCCACTCTCCCAGACACCGCATTCCAAATCCTAACATTTTTTTGAGTAAAGAGGTTTCTCCTCATTTCATTTCTAGCTCTCTTGCTGACAATCTTGAAATTATGACCCCCTAGTTATTGACATATCAACTGGTGGAAATAGAATATCTTTCTTTATCCTGTCAAAATTGTTCATAGTTTGATCACCTCAATAAGGTCACCTCTCAATCTTCTCTGCTCGAAGGAGAACAAGCCCAATCTCTCTAACTTTTCCTTGTGTCTAAAATACCTCAATCCTGGTATCTTTCTAGTAAATTTAGTTTGAACTCTCTGCAAGGCTTTAATATCCTTCCCTAAATAAGGTGCCAAGAATTGAACACCATACTCCAAACGTGGTCTGAGCAATGAATTGAAGAGGTATTGCTTTACTTTCCCATTACTCCATGCCTCTATTTATAAACCAAAGGACAGGCTGTCTTGACAACTGTACCAACTTGCCTGGCCAGCTTCAGAGAATCATGAACCTTGAGGTCCCTCTGCTCCTGCACTCCCCTCTCACAGTTGTACCAGTGAGCCTGCATTGTCTCTGCACATTTCTTCTACCAAAATGCATCACTTCACATCTCTCTGTACTGAATTTCATCTGCCATTTCCCATGGTTAATCCACCTAGCCTGCATATCCCTGGATACTGTGGGCAATTTCTCATGGCCAGTCCACCTAACCTGCACATCTCTGAATACTATGGGTAAAAGCCCCAAGACCGTTCCACCTAACTTGCACAACCCAGAATACTATGGACAATTTCTCATGTCCAGTCCACCTAACCTGCACATTCCTGGACACTATGGGCAATTTAGCATGGCCAACCCACCTAACCTGCATGTCTTTGACTCTGGGAGGAAACTGGAGGAACTGGAGGGAACCCATGCAGACAACATGCAAACCCCACACAGACAATACCCAAGAGTGGAATTGAATCCAGGTCCCTGGCACTTGAGGTAGCAGTGCAACCAACGAGCCACCATGCTGTCCTTAGTTAACATATCCTTAGTTTACATGCAGTCATCCCAATTTTTGCCATTCAAGTTCTAATCCACAAAACGGCCTATTGAGTGATTAGCCCTGTGCATGCTGGCCCACGTTGGCTCTGAGTTGAACAATGCCTCGGATGATCATTCAAATTCTCTCCATTGATTCATCTTCCCCTACTCCAAATCTATGTAAAGGTTCAACTGTTGTCTAATTCTGCATTATTTCCCCACTACCCGTGGGCAGGCATTCAGTTACGTGGGCTTCAAGCTTCTGAATTCCCTCCATCAATCTCTCAACTCTCTCTTTTTCCTCTTTTTAATATGCTTCTTAAAACTTATCTCCTTGACCAATCTTTTGGACACTGAGCTTTATGCCACCTGAAGTGACATTGTGTCGATTTTATCTGATGGTGCTCCCGAGAAGCACTTATACATTTTACTGCACTAAAGATGCTATTTGAGTACAAGATGGTACTGCTGCTAATTGGGCACATATGTGATGGGTCAGTTCCTGTTTTATCATCAGGGAGTGCCAGTGAAACTGAAGCAACTCACACAGAATCTCACAGAGATTCAGAGTCTATTGATCTGACCTTGTGCTGACAAACTCAAAATTCCCGGCACGTATACGTACTTATTGCCTGAATAAAGACATGCACGCCCACTAAAGTACCCAGAGCTAAAGGGAATAATGCAAGCTAATACTCAGGAAGGCTAGCTTTCAAATCAGAGTGAATTCCATTGCTGAGAGAGAATCTAATGCTGTTTCACGAAGAATGCTTGGCAACGTATTGAGCTCTATCACAATATATGCAGGAATCTGAACTTTTGATTGAATTTGTCACTTGTAATTTTCATAATGCCACTTTACAAGATTGGCTTAGCTTCAAACACTCATCAACATTCCTTTAACAGAACCCATTGCACACTGAAGGAACTATCAACATTTAGCAACAACAACTCGAAAAATGTTTTGATAAAATACTGCTGGGAAGAAATAACACTCACTTCACAAACGGTGCTGAGAAAATATAAGACTTCAGAAATCTTCTATGATTACATTGTAAGAATAGCACGAGGTGCCTTCTTCATCTAGTCCCATCCATATGTAATCAGTAGGTAATGCTATAAGTACTAGGATAACAATTGTCCACAGGATCTGTTTAAAAATTCTCTCATCTCAGTGTTAATAGGAGCAGGATGTTTCAACAAAGGCCAGGTCCTGCCCCACAGTCCTACAGTTGTTCCAAGTTCACCAGCTCCTGCCATCCTTCAGACGAGATGTTAACCCAAAGCAATGTTAGGTGAACCCAGGGCGACACGGTGGCTCAGTGGTCAGCATTGCTGTTTCACAACACCAGCGACCTGAGTTCGATCCCAACCTTGGGTGACTCGCTGTGTGGAGTTTGCATATTCTCCTCGTGTCTGTCATGGCTTTCCTGCAGGCGCTCTGGCTTCCTTCCGCAGTCCAACGATGTGCAGTTTAGGTGGATTGGCCATGGGAATTACAGGGATTGGGCTCAATGGGCCGAATGGCCTGCTTCTATACTGTATGGATTCTATGTTGTGTGAGGCTAATCAGAAACGCTTTTAAACAACCAAATTGAAAGGGTTGAGCTGAGGAAAAAGCAATCCAGCGGTGTTATGCCAGTAGGAAGGGATGGTATTGTTGGTGGTCTGAAGCTCATCTCAAGGTCAAATATGGTACCAAGCTTGCATTCAGTCTGGTCCAACCTCAGACAGTTATGAGGGAGAGGCTTAAAACTAGTGATTAATTGTATCAGGTGCCTAACAATTTGCTGTTTTACAATTTAAGCAAAAAAAGTTTCTGCTCATACAGTACTGGATGAGGTCAAGCTTAATAATATGAAGGAAAGATATTATTATTATAAGAAGGTTTTTGTATTATATTATTATTCTTAAAACTCTCTGTTTGAGTTATAAGGAGAGGCTGGATAAGCTGGGCCATTTTTCACTGGGGCATAGGAGGTTGAAGGGTGACCTTACAGAGGTTTACAAAATCATGAGGGGTATAGATAAGATGAATTGCAGATGTCTACTCCCTAGGATGGAGATTTTCAAGACCAGGAGACATATTTTTAAGGTGGGAGGTGAAAGATTTAAACACAACATGAAAGGCGACTTTTTTACACAGAGAGTGATTCGTGTGTGGAATGTTAAAAATCACACAACACCAGGTTATAGTCCAACAGGTTTAATTGGAAGCACACTAGCTTTCGGAGCGGCGCTCCTTCATCAGGTGGTTGTGACCTGTTGGACTATAACCTGGTGTAGTGTGATTTTTAACTTTGTACACCCCAGTCCAACACCAGCATCTCCAAATCCCGTGTGGAATGTACTTCCAGAGGAAGTAATAGATATGGTACAGTGACAATGTTTAAAAGACATTTGGTAAGTACAAGAATAAGAAATATTTGGAGATATGGACAAAGTGCAGGCAAGTGGGACTAGTTTAGTTTAGGATTATGGTCAGCATGGGCTGGTTAGACTGAAGGGTCTGTTTCTGAGCTGTATGACTCAATGACTCTATGAGTTGGGAGTTTAGATTAGATTAGATTAGATTACTTAGGCATGTAAGCTAGAAACTGATGCACTGTTCTTGAATGACATTGATAAGGGGCAGCTTATACATAAGATGGAGGAGATGGGCCAAGAGAAGACATTTTAGCTGCTCCTTTGGCTTTGGATCACTAAGAACAGAATTAGTTGCGGCAAGTTGCAGCCATCTGAAAGGCAGTGGAGAGGAGATCCATGAGGATGACATGTTGATCATTTCATTGACTACAGAGGGATCTAGAACGATTTGGAGAGAACATTTTCCTTTGGCCAGGTCACAGTCCTTTATGACTTTCATAAGAGCTGTTTTAGATCAATAAGCATAGCCAAAATCTGATCAGAAAGATACAAAGGTGGGCTCAAATTTGACAATGTGGTTTGGAAACCTCGGCAATAGTTTATTTGGGAATGAGTGTCATATCCCCCTTCCCAAAACAAAGTCAGTGACCAGCCAACAAATTCAGAAGAAGTCTTCACCCTGCAGCCCTAACACCTGGTGGGATGAGGCTGGGGTATAATTTGATACAGAGATAGATTCCTGGCCCTCAGTTGGAGTAGGTCCCATGCTCTGGAGCTGCTAGACAACCAGATTATCAGGGGTGTGGGGTGGAGGGGGGTGGAGGGGGGGCAGCTGGCAGGTAAGTAGGTGAACAGGTAAGTAAGTGTGCTGCTGTGTCAGGTGATAGGTGGGTAAGGGAAGAGGGTAGCAGGTGAGTGAAGGGTAGTATACCAGATCGGAAGTGTGGGAGTGGGGTTGAGGTGTCAATGTAAGTGATGGGGAGTTTGAATGTCAGTAATGTGGAGTGGGCAGGGTAATCATTTATGTATTTTCCTAGGTTTTAGAGCAGGTTTGATCCCCTTTGTCCCCTCCTCCATAAACATTCCTGGCTGTCCAGGAAAATAAGTCATAAGAATGCAAAGTATTCAGAGGGTCCCAATAGTATGGACATTTCCCAACCAGAAGTTAAACTTCCTGTGCGATTTTCGTGTAGTCCATCTGATGGAGTATCTGAGGGGGACTGGCACACATATGTCAATTCTCTGACCATCAGGAATGTCAGAATTTCTGGGCGATAGAGTTGTGGAAAAGATGGACTTTCCTTTAGGAAAGGGAGGGGGTGCATGTTGAAAATTGGGTTCTTTTAAAAACTGAATTCTACTAGTATTCACTAGCATGTAGCATGAGATATCATTCAACAACTATTACAACAATAAATCATTTTCTAAAATTCTAGCACATGAAAACACAGGGAAGAATTGAATGCAACACGAAGGTCTCAATGCCCATTGAACTAGTGTCAGCCATTTATCTGGCACTAAATGTGCCCAATTATCAGGATGTTGCTTTTGAAAATAAGACATATTTGTTCTGGAAAGATAGGTAAACAAAACCCTCAAATTGGAGATTGGCCAGAAGACAAAGTCTTATATCATGAGTAGCTGTCCCATGGCCATTGCCCAAAAGGGTCCAGACAATTGACTGATACAGAAAAAGTATATTCTTGGGGCACACTGAGTGAACAAGAAGTGCCTGGGGCAGAGGAGAGTTCTGTCAGAGGGCAGTTCTTATTACAGGCAGCAGTTCCCATGGGGCAGTCCCCAGACTGCTGTCTTCATTGACAGTCCTCACCAGGATTGATAGATTGGACCAGGACAAGAGGAGGAAGGCCCAGGGAAACGTTCCCGGTCACCTCAGCTAGAGAACAGGATGCTACCCCGGCCAGATTAACGAGACCAATACACTCCGTGCCACTGTCTGTTTGTCCTTTGGCATCAGTGAATCATCCCCACTTGCCATGGCATAGAGTTTCTTTATCTTACAAACTAATGTATCATGTCTCAACTGCTGCTTCTTAACAAACTCATTAAACTGTCAGAAAATTGCTAAAAGTTGCCAACTGCTTATATTAGGATGCGATTGCAAAACCCTCCCAAAGAAAAAAATCAACAAGCAGGGAGTTAGGATTGGCTGTTGATGATCCCATATAATTTTCACCAATGATTCCAACTGAGATTAGAAGCTTTCTGAAGCATCAATAGGTTCAAGCTTTTGGAAGGGTAAAGTAACAGTTAGAAACATGAAATATGGCATAACCAGAACTGCTGGTCATCTATTATCGTATATTTGGATGGTTTGGGGAACATTCTTTTCTCATGCCACTCAACATGGGCCGTGGTTGACAACGATGTAATAGTATGAAATATTGTGCGATATTTTGTACAATAAAATATCGTCAAACACCAGGCAGTGAAATTATTTCAATTACTACCTGTGAACATATGGTATTCATATGCCTGTGAAGCCTTATGTAACTTAGTTGCTATTTTGTGCTCAAATCTCACATCCTGCTCTAACTGAGCTTTGGAGAGGGCTGAGCTCAGTTCTGTTACTTCATTAAAAGCAAAACATTGTCAATGCTGATGATTGAAATAAGAAGTGCTGGAGCATCAATCGAGAGAAAACCCAAGTTAATGTTTCAAGTCCGATTACAATTCTTCTTTGGAATTGGGAGTTTCTCCAGAGTGCTCTGTTTATTTTGTGGCTTCATTGTTGGGCGTATTTCCTTTCAAACAATCAAACAAAGCATATAGAAAAAACAACTGTAGAAGATGAAAAGCTGAAATAAAATCAGAAAATGGCCTGCTTCCAGTATCTCTGTACGGAGGAACATTGTAAAGCGCAAGAAAAGAAACAGATGTAGAGGTCCATAGCTGAGGTAATGAAGAGATTAAAGAGCAGAAGCAATGATGGTGCCAGGTGAAATGAAGTTATAAAGATGGAAATTAATGAGGAGAACAAGACATGCCGAGAGGAGATGTAAATGGGGGGGTTAGAGTACAGTAGGCAAAGGAGGTGTGTGCGTTGTGTGAAAACTCTGACAGAATGAAAACTGCACATAGGAATCTGGCAAAAGATGACTGACTCGTGCTTCTGAACTTTATTTCTCACTATCTCTCAGTCCCTCTCCTGGAACACTGTCTGTTCTGGAAAACAGCAGAACAACAGCACTCCTGTCTGTGCACCTAGTTTCCTCACTGACCAAGTTCCCCAAGTTAAGGTAATGGAGGACTGGAACAATTGTCCATAAAATTTGATTTCTATAACCTCAGTAGTCATATGGAAAATCTGATGATCTTTTTTCAGTGATCCTACCATCAACTATACTTATTATGTATGTCCTGTAAAAATGTCCTCCTGAAAGGCTACAAGAGGTAAAGCTGACAAAGTACCAAATAAATATTGAACTGTAGAAAATAGGAACAGAAGTAGGCCATTCAGCCCTTTAAGGCTACTCCACCTTTCAATACGATCATGGCTGATCATCCAACTCAAGACCTTGTTCCCGCTTTCACCCACATACTCCTTAATCCCTTAAACCCTAAAAGCTTTATCTATTCCCTTCTTGAAAACATTCAATGTGTTGGCCTTAACCACTCTCTGGGTGGTGAAATTTCTACTTATCTCAATCTTAAATGGCCTAATCTATATCCTTAGAATGTAACCCCTGGTCGTAGACTCCTTGATTATCGGGAACATTCTTCCTGCATTTACCCTTTCTAATCCGATTAGAATTTTATAGATTTCTATGAGATTCCATTCATTCTTCTAAAATACAGAGAATATAAGTGTTAACTGATTTAGTCTCCCTTCATAGATCAGTCTTAACCTCCCAGCAATCAATCCCTAAGCATCTGTTTTCAACTTTTCTGTAACTTAATTGGAAACAACAGATTAAGAACTAAGTAATTTAAATGAAGGTGCAGGGCTGGGTGATAAGTTGTAACTGCATGATGTGAGAGTTGGAAGACCCCAATGTGGTTCATAGTGACCATATCTGTAGCGAAGGTTAGATGCTTGGGGAACTCCAGCTCAGAACAAGTCATTATATATTAATTTTCTGGACAAAGAAACTCAGGGTGTTCTTATTTAGTTTACAGATGACACAAATTAGGTGGAGAGCCAGGTAGTATTGAGAAAGCAGTGAGGCTGCAGAAGGATTTGAACAGGCTCGGAAAGTGGGCAAAAAAGTGTCAGATGGAGTACAATGCGGAGAAATGTGAATCTATACCCTTTGGTAAGAATAATTGAGGCATAGGTTATTTTTCTAGGCAAGGAAATGCTTTGGAAATATGAAGCTCAAAAGGACTTGGGAGTCCGAGTTCAGGATTTTCTTAACATTAACATGCAGGTTCAGTTGGAATTTAAGAAGGCAAATATAATGTTTGGGCTCATTTCAGGAGAGTTAGAATACAAGAGCAAAAATGTACTGCTTAGCCTGTATGAGGTTCTCATCAGACTGCATTTAGTATATTGTGAGCAATTTAGGCCCCATATCTAAAGAAGGATGTATTAGCCATGGAGGAAATCCAGTGGAGGTTTACAAGAATGACCCCAGGGTTGAAGGACTTGAGGAATAGTTAACGACTGTGGGATGGTACTTGATGGAATTTAGCAGGATGACAGGGAATCTTATTGAACAAAGCCAAAGTAAAATGCAAAAAAAATTAATTACAAACAGCAATAGGTGCAGACCTCAGTCTAACTGTGAAGTGCTCAACATTTTCCACAGTTTCATCATGAACATATACAGAAGGTAGAGTATTTGACTGAACAGGTCAAATATATGAGAGCTGATATAATCTGATGATGGTGCACAAATTAGATACATTAATATCATTTTTGAAATGTGGAATCTATTTGGAAATATTTTCAAAATAGATGCAGGCGAGTGTTTCTTATATTTGTGAAGGGTTTACTTTCAAATAAAAGAAGCAAGATCAGAGATTTCTTCGTCTTTTAAATTCAACATTTTATCAGCGAGTAGGTGACTGTAGAAAACTGTGGTGTTACTGGAAAGATATTTATACTGTCAACTTTATGATATGTAAGACCAATACCTTTTTTTTCAGTTTAGAAGAATCTAGAAGAATCGTTTTTAAAATTCATTTCAGAAGTGTATTTTTCACTTAAGTTCAGAAAGACCCAAAGTTGACTTCTGAAACAAATTTATGTTCTCTTCGAAAAGCTTGACAGGGAACAGATCACCTCAGCAGAAGGGTTTCGTTTGAGAAACTTATAAAGCCTGCAGAGATTGCCTCGAAATCTGTAGACTATAAGCATTGAGAAACAGTAGGCCATCAGATTTGTGAAAAGTTTGTGTTGGCAGATTTGGAAAGGATTTATTGAATTCATTCTGTAGTTCACAACAAAGAACCTGTAAGGATTCTGTTAAGAAGAACCCACAAGAGCTGAAATGAGGTTTGCAATTTCTTTGGACTTGAGGCTCTGTAACAGTTAATATAAGGAAACAGGTCAAAAATGTGATTTTGCTGGGTGCTTTAGATCTTCCTAACTGTCTTTGACATTTAGATAGCTTTGTTCATTGTTTTCTTTTCTGATGTGTAATAATCTTCTGCTCTGTTATTAAGGAAAGGCTGCAGCCTTGTGTAAATATACCTCAACGATTAAGTAACACAGTACCTAATTAAACAAATAGAAATTTGATTATATGTAATCCATGTTTAACTCTGGGATCTGACTTGTTCAGCAGTAGTAGTCTTGCTTTCTCAGTAGAGAGAGAAATATTTGGTGGTGAATTTAACTTGTGGGTCAGATGAGGAGCGATGTCAAGAAGATAGAACCTACATGGTGACCTCAACCTGTTGGCATCACAAACTAACTAACCTCCAAACTGAGCTAAGTAGCCCACTCGCTATTGCTCACATCTGCTGAGTTCGTAAGAGCTGTTTTGTATCCAGGAAGAGCAAGAATGCCTCATGGCTTGCAATGTGTGTGACATAATTTATCAAAAGTTACATGACAATTGGAAGAAGCATTAGGTGGTGGGAAGATTCACAGCGTGACCAGCAACAGCGTTTGACAGTGAGATTGTGAGCAACAAGCAGGTGGAGTGTAAAGCCTTCTGCTGTCCTGGAAATAAGGAATGGGAGGATCGATTGTTCTGAAGGAAAGGTGGGGCCCTGCAAAGCTGGTGCTGAAAATATAAAGAGACCTGAAGAAGAGTCTGTGCTTGCTAGTCCTGGGGAGATTATTATATTTCCTGGAGAAATGAATGAAGCTAATGCTGATGCAGTTATATTGTACAGAATCACCACTCTACCAGACACCCTCCTGACCATCTACAAGAGAATTATCTTATTCAAACACTATTATTCCACCTTGAAGGGCCTTTTCTTTCTGAAAAACTCTGATAGTTCCAAAACGTTTTTAACTTGAAAATTACAGAAACTGCAATGAAGTTTAACTTGCAGCATGTTCTATTTTAGGTGTCGCAATACAAATGTGTTGATCTTAATGATTATAGTTATACATTCAATACCAGGCAAACTGAGGGCAAATGTGACTTTCCTCTCTACAGCATGAGCCTCTCTGATATGCCTCAACATGATTTCATTGTACTTGATATCCAGAAAGTTCCTTCTATGTCGAGCATATTATGCAAAGAGTTCGACAGAATTTCCAGCCCTGAGGTGTACTCTGGCTGTTCCATGTTGAGGGGCCTGCTGGATCACTTTATATTGTAAGTCATCTTTCAATAGCTCCATAGTGTTATTTCTCTACCTTAATATCGAGATATGTACTGCCCCTTTAGGGAGCAGCTAGACTTGACTGACCTAATTTTCATCCTCTTAATTGCCAAAACAGAACACCTTTTGCAAAATTAGTTTGCCCTGACTGTGGATGCAAGGGGTAATTCTCGGCTCTATGCCACCAACCTGGAGTCAGTGTTGCCTGAGAGCAGTTAATGACCCCTTTCATCTCTTTGCTGATGATTGGCAGTCGACTTATGGGGCTGCAATTAACTGAGTTGGATTCATCCTGCTTTTTGTGAATAACACATATCTAGACAGTATCTGTGCTTCATTCTATGGTGAAATCACTCTATTCTTCACCTATATTCCATTCCATGGCTCCTGAGAAATATCTGTGTTGCAGCTATACCTCCTGTACCACTTGTAGTATAAATACATTCTAGGTGGTGTGGGATGGGCAAGTCTGTCTCATGGCACATCATTTTCTTTCTTTGTCAAGCAAGGTTAGGTAGTAGAACCACTCCAAGCACATAGTGCAGCTACAGTCTATTCCCCTTTAAGAGAGCTAGGCCAGCTTTAAGAAGTCAAGAGTGTGGTGCTGGAAAAGCACAGCGGGTCAGGCAGCAACTGAGGAGCAAGAGAATTGACATTTTGAGCAAAAGCTCTTCATCATTCCTGATGGGGGGCTTTTACCCAAAACGTCGATTCTCCTGCTCCTCGGATGCTGCCTGACCCGCTGTGCTTTTCTAGCACCACACTCTTGACTCTCTGATCTCCATCATCTGCAGTCCTCACTTTCTCCTAGCTTTAAGAAGTGCCTAATGCTGTTGAGGCTCCTGCTGATGCCTATAGCCAATGAACAAAATGGGAATTAGTGGAGAAATCATGAGAATTAGCAGACTGCAGGAACTGGTGTCCTACGTGCATGCCATTCAGGTAGAATCAGTTAATCTGACATTGATCCTTTAGAGGGGACTTGCAGATGGGACAATATAAATTTCCATCCCTATATTGCACTGTTTATTTATTATCCCAATAATCGCTGACTGGATTTCAGTCTCGTCTCGTGCTGTGATCAGATTTCTCCTTCAAAAGTCAATGAGGTGTTCAAGTCAGTGAGAATCAGAATAACAACAACAGATCTTGGCAGGTGCCAAAAATTAAATGGCCAAGAGTCATGTTCCTTGTATCTGACAGGGGGAAGTTAAGCTGCATGTCTTGCCTAGCAGAATACTCCAGCTCTATGTGTTCCTGAGCCCTGGAAATGGGGGGTTGACATATCTGGAGGACCTGCTGTTGTTAGCTCAATTGTGTTTAGCTCCTGTCATCCTTGTCACCTTCAGCATGACCAAAGAGCAATGGAAGGTAACTGTTCAGAAAGGGCAAATGTATTTTGTAACTTCCATTTTGTGACTAGGGTATAGTTGCTGAGGATTGCGGTACAGAGATGTGAAATGAGTACAGGAGCCATGGAACAGTTGAAGAATGGAGTGATGTCACCATAGAATGAAGCACAAGAACTCTGAAACCGAATCAGGGATTGGGATTTATGGCAGAGGGGGAGAGGCATGGATTACAGGAGGTGATACTAAGGACCTGGAAATGGAATACTTGGCATTAACATCCTTGTCCTCTCTTTCCTGAATTGGCTATTTCTATCAATGAGTAGAGATAATTTCTATTTACCAATAACTTTCTCTTGATTTGGTCTGAATCTTTATATCCATCCGAATATCTGGTGCACAGCTGATCAAGCTATAAGCTCTAGCTAATGATATTAAGACCCTTTGTCCAGTTCAGTTGGACTGTCTGACCTTTGTGTAGCTGTTACACACAGGAACATATCTAAAGCAAAATCTCAAATGGATTCTCTTCCCACCTCATGGTTGCCAACTTTGGAATGTCCCAAATATCTTGGTATTCTCATCATGCACAAATTGTATACTTTACCCTTGACATCATCCTTTGAAGTTATTGGCTCAGTTTCCTCATATACACAGGCATTGCATTAGCCCTCTATCACTTCTTTAGAATCTCCCTTGCCCTTTTACTATCAGGCTGCCTTTCCTGAAGAAGGGCTTATGCCCGAAACGTCGATTCTCCTGTTCCCTGGATTCTGCCTGACCTGCTGCGCTTTTCCAGCAACACATTTTCAGCTGCCTTTCTAGTATCCATTCTTGAATGGTTCATAGGATCTCCTAAGTAGACCATGGAAAAACTGAATCCGTTCACACACTTCCTACTTTTCCACGATGTCATCATTTTCCCCAGTCACTGCTTGCACTCCTAGCATCCAATCAAATGCTAAGCAGAGCTTCTAACTGCATTGTCTCTCTAACACAAAAACCACGTACTTCTGTCTCTGTAGCATTGACCATCCGCATACTTGCCTCAATCCATCCGCTGCTGATATCCTCATCCATACTTTCACTGTCGACAGATTTGACATTTCCAGTGTTTTTCGAGATGAAATGACACCCTTCAACCTCCGTACATCTCAGTTCAACACAAAACTACTACCCTATTTCATCGTGAAATCCACCCTCATGGCCCCTCCTGCCTCCAAATTAAAATATTTTTTCTTATGTTTGAATGCCTATGTCAATCCTTCTGGAGCTAGACAGACACCTACGTTCTGGAATTCTCTGCCTAAGTACTAAAATACTCTGCCTCACCACCTCTCTGTCAATTTTAAGACCCCCCTTGAAAGCCAGCTGCTTTGCAAATTTACCCCTCCTACATTACTACCTTTGGCTGAGTGTTTATGTTTGTCTGATTATGTTTCTATGAAGATAACTGGCACTGATTCCCTTGAGTATAGATGATTAAGGGCTGATCTAATTGAGCTGTTCAAAGGAAAAAGATTAAAGGATTTGATACAGCAGATAGAGAGAAATGATTTCCTTTGGTGGAGGAGTCATGAATAGCATTAAAATCAGAGCTAGACCATTCTTCACACAAAGGGCAGAGTAAATCTGAAACTCTCTTCCTTAAATAAAAACTGCTGAGACTAGAAGTCAAATAAAAGTGTCATAGTTAATTGGAATGATTTTTCATTAGGGTCAGGCTGATTAGGGATGTGGATAGATGGAGCTGAGATAGAGATCAACTTTGATCAAATCAAATGGGATCAGAGAGTTCATTGGATTCCTCCTGTTCACATATTCATTTTTTTTCTGTGTTAAAGGTGTTATATAAATTCGAACTGCGGATAGCAATTTTACATGTGATTGTTACTCCATTCTGTAAGAGCAGAAGAACTAAGGACATTACAAATTAACATTATTATAATTCGACAGCAATGTGTTTTATTTTTGTTTCAGCTTGTATTTGAAAACCTTTTATCTCTTTGCTATCTATTCACTCACAAGTAATCGACACTTCACTGTGGTACACTAGCACATTACTTTTAATATTGATGGAATTCCATTGCCTTATTTCACCAATTTTGAATTTAAGCACAAAAGCTCTATTCATTTTAATTCCAATTGAATATTTTAAACCCTGCACAAAATGGCTCATGCTCTCTGGAAGAAGTTGGGCTCTATACAAATCCAAAACATTTGTGTGGAATTAACAGAAATTCACTTTTCATTTCCAAGTAGCTCATGTCTCAACTCCCAAGGCCTTATTCATACTCCAAGATATGGATAATATTATAGACTGCCCAATGTCAATGCGATCATCTGAAATCACTGTGCAAACAGATTGTTTCATCTGTCACTACTTTGACATTGCTTCAGTTTTCCCTTTGACAATTAGTCATGAACTAAGTGATTACAAATTTGAGATGTTTTTCAGTAAAATCAATTAAAAGTCATAACTCCTCTCCATTAACTTCTTATGTCCTGTACTTCACATTAATCTAACATCTTTAGAAGTCTTCTGACAATGCTAAGAATAATTTATTGTAGCCATTCTGTAGCCTGTAGAAACAGGTCACTGAATCTTCACTGTCGAGCTGGTTCTGTTCGTTAAGCTCATGAATCAACAGCAATAGGAAACACTCTGCTATTTTATTAATCATGTGATTCAGAATTTATCAGAATTAACTGAAGGAGTTTAAATAAATCTAATTGTCTTTGAGAAGTTGGTGATGAGTTACCTCCTTGAAAACTGTGGGTTAGATACATCCACAGCACTGATGGGTTGGGGTCTGTTAGAAGGAATGGTAACATTGATCCCAGTCATGGTGGGAGTAGCTAGGAGGTGGTAATGTTCTCATGTATCTACCTAAACTTTCAGCTTTCGAACAGAAATATCTTTAAACTACATAAGGGATTAATTTTGTCTGTTTCATTAGATAGAAGCCTCGACTTTTATGTACACTAAGAGGGAATCATGCCAAACAAATTAATGGTTTTCAATATGTGGACATTGCTGCCAAGATCAGCATTTATTGTTCATCCTGAATTGCCTTGAATCACTGCAGTCTATGGGGTAAGGCGCTCTCCCAAAATGGTATTAAAGAGTGAGTTTTGAGAATTTTACCACAGCAATACTGAAGGACTTATGACACAGGGAGGAGAAAGTGAGGACTGCAGATGGTGGAGATCAGAGCTTAAAAATGTGTTGCTGGAAAAGCGCAGCAGGTCAGGTAGCATCAAAGGAGCAGGAGAATTGACGTTTCGGGCATAAGCCCTTCTTCAGGAATGAGGAGGGTGTGCCAAGCATGCTAAGATAAAAGATAGGGAGGAGGGACTTGGGGGAGGGGTGCTGGGAATGTGATAGGTGGAAGGAGGTTAAGGTGAGGGTGATAGGCCGGAGAGGGGATGGGGGCGGAGAGGTCGGGAAGAAGATTGCAGGTCAAGAAGGCGGTGCTGAGTCTGAGGGTTGGCACTGAGAAAAGGTAGGGGGAGGGGAAATGAGAAAGCTGGAGAAATCTGCATTCAGATTCTTGAATGCGGAAGGAGTGTTGTTGAGTTGTTGCATTATAGAAATGAGAAGAAGCTTGTAAATGGTATATACTTGTGTTACAGTGGTGGAATGGAAAATGTTTCAGCTAATTGATGGACTGCCAACCGAACATACACGTTAACCTGAAGAGAATCCTGAACTTGGAGTCGTTTGTTCCTTTGTACTTCAGATTTCCAAAGCCGTTTAGAAAATACAGTCTCCACCTCTATTCTTCCTACCAAAATGCATAACCTCACACCTCACAATACAGTACAGCAGAGGCCGCATGGCCCATTGAGTCTGTATTAACAAACAACAATCTATGTTTGCACTAAATCCCCTTTCAAGTACTTGGCCCCCAAATAACTTTACACACAAATTAATACTGCAACCTTTGTCGTAATGTAACATCAAACATACCTATCTCATGTACAGCATGGGTTTGATGCAGAATAAATCAGATCAGCCATGAATTTGAGTGGCAGAACTTTGAGTGCAGGATTGGGACGTCGTGTTGAGGTTAGACAATAGACAATAGACAATAGGTGCAGGAGTAGGCCATACGGCCCTTCGAGCCTGCACCGCCATTCAATATAATCATGGCTGATCATTCCTAATCAGTATCCTGTTCCTGCCTTATCTCCATTGTGCTGGACATTGGTGAACCCCTTCTGGAGTATTGTGTCCAGTTCTGGTTGCCCTCTTATAGGAAGGATATTGTTAAGTGGAGAGGGTTCAGAAAAGATTAACCAGGATGTTGCCAGGAATGGAAGGTTTGAGTTATAAGGAGAAGCTGGATAGGCTTGGACTTTTTTCACTGGTGTAGGAGGTTGAGATGTAACCTTATTGAGTTTTATAAAATCATGAGGGGTATAGATGAGGTGATTGGCAGATGTCTTTTCCTGAGGGTAGGGGATTTCAAGACCAGGAGACATGTTTTTAAGGTGAGAGGAGAAACATTTTAAAGGGACATGAGGGACAACTTTTTTTATACAGAGACTGGTTCGTGTGTGGAATGAACTCCAGAGGAAGTGGTGGATGCAGGTTCAGTCACAACGTTCAAAAGACTCTTGGATAAGTACATGAAAAGGACATCTTTGGAGGCATATGGGCCAAGCACAGGCAGGTGAGACTAGTTTAGTTTGGGATTATGGTCGGCATCGACTGGTTACACCAAAGGGTCTGTTTCTATCCTGTATGACTCTATGACTCTCATACAGTCGGTTCTGATATAAAGCGATTGTTCTGTCCTCCTGCAATCTCTCATTATAAGAAAATTGCACTATAGCCACACTATTTAAACTAATGGGACCAGAATTGTGTTACAGCCTAAAGAGGTAAGGAAAGTTCACGGTCCAGAAATAACGGTCTAAGTTCTTCAATCCCATTAAAGCCAATTTGCATTGAAGAAACACGCGTTATAGCAGAACTAACTGTATTCTATAACAGCCTCAATTGCTTACTCGTGTTCTTCTGTTCCTTTGTTTCTCAATCTACCATATTCAAAAGAATGCCTTACGTTCACAGGATCACAAAGGCTGAAATGTAATATTCTCCACCAAGACTAGTTTTGTGTTGGAAGGGTATTTCATTGAGTGGGAAGGTGGTGAGTGGGAATCTCGCCGTTTTGCAACTTCTGCCCCCATTAGGTCCAGGATGTGCAATGTTCTGCTCTATCCCAGTTCAAGGCTTCATCCTGCCAAACCTAGTATTCACCCCATAGTGAATGAAGTTCTCACTACGTGGCAGAGCCAGGAAGCAAACCTTGTTGGGGCAGCTTGCAGACTTCCAGATTTGGGGGGGTGGAGGTTTCAGATTTTCAACACCTGATAGAAGGACCTGGCATCAGAGAAGGAAGAGAGGCTAAGATCCATGGGTTACCCAATCTTGGCGAAGGCCTTGCCACTGCTCAGGCAGGTGGATGCCTGATTGGTAACTCAGCTGACTTTCCTGAAAACTCTCACATTTTATCTCTCCACCCTGCCTCTATTCCTGATGAAGGGCTTTTGCCCGAAATGTCAATTTTCCTGCTCCTTGGATGCTGCCTGACCTGCTGTGCTTTTCCAACACCACTCTGATCTAAATTCTGGTTTCCAGCATCAGTCCTCACTTTTGCCTTTTCTGAAAACCGGCAACACAATGCTCTTTCCAGCCAATGGGCAACACACTGTCACTTACATCACACCCAAGGTATGACGTGGAATATACAACACTGTAAAAGACCATTCTGCCCAACTGCTTCATGTTGCTGCAACATCAGAAACTACTGGAGAAACTCAGCAGGTCTGGCAGTATCTGTGGAGAGAACTTACATTTCAGGTCTGGTGGCCCTTCTTCAGAACCCAGTTCATGTTTCTGTTTCTGTTCACCTATCTCTGTCACTATAACCCTTAATTGTCTTGTCGCTCTTACATTTGTCTAGCTACCTTTTACATGCATCCATATTATTCACTTAATTTTATTTTCTTATATCCAGAAGCGCTATTACGCACAACTGAGCAAAGTCCCACGAAAAAACACCATGACTTTTTTTTGCTTTTCTTATCTAGCATCCATCACCAGTAAATCACCCATGTAGTCAATTGTATATTTACAAGCAAAACCCATTTTATTCACTTTAATTGCTCCTTGTAGTAATGAGAGTCACATTCTCACTAGTTCAATCTCTGATTAGAAGCCTTAATGCAACAATGAACAATGTTAAATTCTCACTGCAGGCAGAGATGTGAGGTTGGTGAGTTGAGTGTGAATTAGTGGTCCGAGGCAGTTTCATCTCCGAACAATAGATTATGCCTAACCTGCTGAATTCGTGGGCTTGTTATGTGAGGGATGGGGACGATTACTTCCTGCTTATTTTCAAGAGATGATTTCAAAAGAACGTAGTATGAGGTAAACATTGTCAAAATAAATTTGGTAAAGTTTCACGTTGGTCGCATCTTCAGCTCAATGTATACTTTGTGTTGGAGAAGGCAACACAAAGAATATGTGATCTCAACAATTGCTGTGATTCTGTTTGGAACCATTGTCCTTGTACCACAGTAGCTACTTCCCACATCGGAGTATGAGTCCCACCAGCTCCAGAGCTCTGCAATAACACCACCGAAGATGTGGATTAGGTAAAAAAAATTAAAATACTCCAAGTTCTTTAGGGCCCTTGTGGTGGAATGGTACTACTCTGCCTTTTGAGCTACCAAGGCCTGGGTTTAAATCCCAAACTGCTCCAGAGGTGTATAATAATATCTCTGAACAGTTTGATGAGAAAATGTCCATTTTAAACCATTGTAGATAGCTTAGTGTGATTCAGAAGGCTCTGAATGATGACCGCTGAAAATCATTGCAATATCATACAATCCCATATTCTAACTGATTTTGTCCCCATGTCATAACAATCTGTTCAATAATATTAAACATATTCAAAGTGACACTTCTCCATGTTCTTTTGTCACAAAGGACATGTTATTTTCACAGCTCTGAAGTTGAGTTGTATAACATCATCTAGAGTAAGATTGGATCTAATTCTTATAGGTCCCTGTACGGTAATGTGCAATTCGTTTAATCTTCAATTAGTATTGTCTATAGCTGGACTAGAATAAGATATTTAAAACAATGTAATTCTGAACTCAAAGAAAGAAGTGAAGTGAAAATACGGACAAATTATGCAATTTGTTTGCATTGACTTTAGTGGAACTCTTCATTTTTGGAGAAATCATTGGAATTAGGGAGAGTGTCGGAGGACTGGAAAATGGCTTGTGTGACATCCTTGTTTAAGAAGAGAGGGAGGAAGAAGACAGGAAACTATAGACCGGTTAGCCTGACCTTGGTCGTCGGGAAGATTTTCAAGTGCATTACTAAAGGTGAGATTCTGGAGGACTAGGAAGTGCATGGCAAAATAGGGTTGGGTCAGCACAGCTTTGTCAAGGGGAGGACATGCCTGATAAATCTGTTAGAATTCTTTGAGTAGGAACAAGCAAGTTAGACAAAGGAAAGCCAGTGAATGTTATCTATTTGGATTTCCAGAAGGCATTTGACAAGGTGTCGCACGTGAGGCTGCTAAACAAAATAAGAGCTCATAGTGTTAGGGACAAGATACTGGTATGGATAGAGGATTGGCTGACCAGCAGAAGGCAGAGAGTGGGGATAAAAGGGTCTTTTTCAGGATGGTAGCCGGTAGCTAGTGGAGTTCCGCGGGGATCTGTGTTGGGTCCACAACTATTCATGTTATAGATTAACGATCTGGATGAAGGAACTGAGGGCATTGTTGCTAAATTTACAAATTATACAAAAATAGATGGAGGTACAGGTAGTGTTGACAAAACAAGGAGGCTGCAGAAGGATTTGGACTGGCTACGGGAATGGGCAAAGAATTGGCAGATGGAATACAATGTAGGATGTTAAAGTTGTGGAAGATGATATATATAATTTTGTGTCTTTTCCTATGTGTGGATAACAACTTGAGAAAATTAAAGTTTCAGTTCCTAACAGAAGCATATTTAAATTACATTAGAAACTAATTTGAGGTTGTCTTCTGCCAGTGACTACAATAACGACCAGCTTGTATCATCCCTAGTTGCCCCTGAGAAGGTGGTGGGAAGCTGCCTTCTTGAACTGCTGGAGTCCATGTGCAGCATGGTTAACCCACAATGACCTTCGGGAGGGAATTTCCGTGTTTTGACCTACCAACACTGAAGCAACGGTGTCCAAGTCACAATGGTGAGGGGAACTTGCAGGTGGAGGTGTTCCCATAAATCTGATGTCTTTGTCCTTCTGGAGTGGTCATGTGTTTGGAAATTGCTGTCAAAGGAATCTTGATGAGTTGTAGAACATTTTGTGAATGATACACACTGCTGCTACTGTGGTGGAGGGAGTGAATATTTGTGGATGTGGTGTCAGTCAATGAGCAGCTTTGTCCTGGATAGTGTTAAGCTTCTTGAGTGTTGTTGGAGCTTCCGGCAGGTGGAGAGTATTCCATCACACTTCTGCCTGGTGCTTTGAGATGATGGACAGGCTTTGGGGAGTCAGGAGATGAGTTACTTGTTGCAGTATTCCAAACTCTGATGTGCTCCTGTAGCCACTGTACTTACATGGCGAGTCAGATTGAGTTTCTGGTAAATGGAAACCCCTAGGATGTATACAAGAGAAACGCATGTTAGTTAAATTATTCTTTTTTCAAAGAACTTTTGTTCCTTTGGAATTAATATGTTTGTGGATTTTTTGAGAGAAGCTCAAGGATTAAAAAGAAAAAAAAAGGATTAAAAAAAGAAGAAAATGTAGCTTTGTTTCACACTCCCCCAGGCTACATTAATCTTCCCTGTGCCACTTCACCTGAACAGGCCTGGCACCTTTTGGGTGTTGTCTCAACCTTCAGAACTTCATGAAGGCTAGACAATCAACATCAATGGATAATCCCTCTCTTGCTGTGTATTGCAGCTTCTGGTGTCTTGTGCCAGTTCACTTCACCATCCTCTTTTTAAATTAGTTCTAATGAAGCTGTTCAGACATCGAGTGGCATGGTGACTCAGTGGTTAGCACTGCTGCCTCACAGCATCAGGGTCCCAGGTTTGATTCCAGCCTCAGGCTGTATGGAGTTTGCACATTTTCCCTGTGTCTGTGTGGGTTTCCTCCCACAGTCCAAAGATGTGCAGGTCAGGTGTATTGGCAATGCTAAATTGTCCATTGTGTTAGGAGCATTAGTCAGAGGGAGATGGGACTGGATGGGTTACTCTCCTTCGGAGGGTCGGTGTGGACTTGTTGGGCCGAAGAGCCTGCTTCCACACTGTAGGGAATCTAATCTAGTCATGTTACAATACAAGAATTGAACCTGAACCTTCTGGCCCAGAGGTAGAGGCACTGCCACTTGTGTCACAAAACCCTTTAATGTTCCTCTCTCCATGTTGATAATGAGCGCCCATCCCAATGCATTAGGAATTGAGGATAAACTATGATAGAATCTTAACAAGAAGAGCCATTTGTCTTTGTTAACAAGGTATAGTTTATTGCATGATAAAAAAGTTACAATTAACCATTGAGTAGTTAGGCACACTTGTCAGGAGCCATAGATGACACGACTGTCTCCAACAGGACCCCATGCAAGACTGCCCGATTCTCCATTGTGTAACATCATCAGATCAGGTGAAGCTAATAAAACTTCAACATTAACTCTTTCAGAACCAAGACCTTACACAACACTGCACATTCCCAGTGTCTCAATTAAGTTTTGCTGTCTGCTGCACCAAGCATTACTCTGGCAGTTAAACTATTGTGTCTCAGCTGCTTTGTGGGAGTGAGATAACAAGCTATTAACAAACTTGTTCTTTTTAACCTGTAGAAATAATCATTCTTGATGGGTGAATTGATATAATCATAGAGTGTAAATTAAGCCAGCATAGATTATTTTAAACCATCATTCTAATTTTGGTTTTAGACATTGTGTTTCACATTTGATTGAAATCCTATCTGGGAATTCCAAGAAACAACAGCCCCTTATTTTGTATGTGTGTGTTTGTTGTCTTTGTGAGTGTGTAAGTGTATGAGAGAGTGTCTGTATGTGAGTATGTTTTTGTGTGTCTCTGTATGTATGAGTGAATGTATATATGTGTGTGAGAGAGTGCGCGTTCTTCTGAGCATACGTACATGTATGACAGAGTATTTGCATGTAGGTGTCTGTTGTGAGTACATGTCTGTTATTGTGAGTACATGTGTGTGCACCTGAGTGTATGTATGTGTGTGAGAGTATGTGCACGAGTGCATGCTGGGTGAAGAAATTGTGTTTGTGTGCAATGTATGTGTCTCTGTGTTGCCTATGATTGTTTGGGCATTTGTATTTGCTTCTTGAGTCTGTGTGTGTGTATGTGCTCACAAAGTATATCTCAAATTGATTAGAATTCAAGCCTTGCTCTGGCCCAGCCAAGCATTGCAGTAACCAGCAGTTCAGCATGACAGGGTGGGTGCTGCTTTCCTTATTAATTAATTGGATATCTGCAAAAATACACACTGAGGGTGATGCTATCAATTTTTAACATGAAGGTGGCTGCCTGAAAGATTCTTATTAAAATTTGCACAAAATAAAAGTATGTTTAAGCATGAATGTGAATTTTTAAAAAGTGCTTGCTTTCTTATGGGGAGAGTTAATGAACTAACAGGATGATGTCTGATCTCTTGTCCCTGAAGGTTTTACTAACAGTGTGTTTCCTGCATGGTTTAGGGGAAGATTTCTAGCTTTCTATAAAACTGATTACATTGAAGATCATCGATCAGAATAATTTATATCGATTCGGCATCTTTCACAATTTCAGGACATCCCAAAGTGCTTTACTATTTCTTGATTATGTTTTGGATAGGAGTCACCTTTATAATGTATGAATGTAACAAACACACTTTACACAGCAAGATCCCAAATGCGGCAATGGGTTAAATGACCAGATAATCTGGTTAACTGATGTCAAATGAGAGTTAAACATTGTCCAGTATTCTTCTTTGAATCTTTCTGGCCATCTGAAAAGTCATCCAGGCCTCATCTCACACAATAAACCATTCCTATGAAGTGCAGTATCTCTTTAGGACTGCATTGGAGCAACATCCAGAGAGATGTGTTTGTGTTTTTTGAGTGAGGCTGGAGTTCATGGCCTTCCAGATTATGGATGTTTTCAAATCAACCTGTTCAGAAATGTCATTACACACCTCTGGAGCAGCCGAGATTTGAACCCTGGCCTCCTGGCTCAGAGACAGGAACACTACTACTATACCACCATTTCTTCTGCATTTTAGGAGAGGGCCCACTGTGAGTCACAGCTGGAATTGTGTTAAATTACCCCATAATGCTGTGAAAATCCTTGGATCTTCCAAATCTTTGAACACGACAGTTTAGAACAAGTGCAGGGGAACACAGTCGGATCCTCTCCACTCTGCCCATCATCTTGAAACATGGCAAAAACCTGACTTGCATGTGTCAGTGTGCTTTCCATTGTACTTCCAATAGGGCTAGTGTGGTGCATCTGCAAAACATCTTGAGGAAATCCAGAGCAATAACTTTAACGATGGCATCCAGGTACCACTCTGGTAACATTACAGTATATATCTCCAAGGGCTATATCTCAGTCCTAAGCTCTGGCATTGAGAAGTGCTGACAGAGACCCGGACTGTGGTCTAACAAGGGTTTTGCATAGCTGACAAATGACTTTCTACTTTCATACAGTCCTATTCTTTTACTTTCCACACAAATGGGAATTTGGAATTTTTTCCATCAAGAAAAAAACTTTGAGACTTGGTCAACAAGGCTGAAATTGTTTGAGTTTGCAAGGTGATTGTTTCAAGTGAAAAGATTAAAAGCGTGGTGAATGGAATTAAAATACAAATGAACCACAAATGATGAAACAGCATGGAGAGATGATTGGCCATCTCTTGTTCACATGCTATTCAATGTAGACATGTACAGAACCTTACAAAACTCTGATCCCTTTAATGCAGAGAATCTTTGAATCACTATTTGCAGTTTTTAAACAGGGAAATTGTATATTTATGCCTGACTTTTTATAAGAGCTATTTGGAGACCAAGGTTACCCTTTGACTTGCTTCCTGGTTAGAATACAGTAAGTCAACAAAGCTTGCCAATGCAAGTCCTTTGCTGATGTTTGGTCAAGACTTGTCAATAGGAAATTGAATCTAGTCATTTTGGAGAATTCCAGTGCACTTCATCCTGAACCAATTTTAAGCTGGTCACATTTCCTTCAGCATTAAAGGCTGAAAGGCCAATGATTTATTGAAGTTCAATGATCAGGTTGTGTTGCTGTGGTTACAGGTCATTGAGCCCACAGTGACGTGTCTCATGGCCAAATTGGAGCAAAAGCATCTCTATCATTGTTAAAAGGCTCCAGTCTTGTTGATACCCCTGAGATGAATGCCAATGAGTGCCATCAGGACCAAAGGAATCTCACAAGGTGGCTTGCTTGATTGAGGCTGGAAACTAAGGCTAGTGCTGCTATCAGGAAATAAAACTGAAGGAAGAACTTGGGTTGGAAGTGGGCTCAGTACTGCCAATTCTTTGGTTGCTATGACAAATATTCAGAATGGTGCGCGTAGAGCACATATATTTTTTGGACAGAAAGCAAGGCTGATTTGACATCAGTGCTGTTATTTTGGAGGTTCATGTTCCAGTAACACCCTCTCTTAACCTCACACAATTGAATACACATCAATGATTATGAACAACCTCTCACTATGCATTTTTTAATAGGATCATCACACAATTACAGATTGGCTGTTGCTTAATTTCATCCGACTATTGCCAGTATTCAACATTTTTGCTTTCCATTGCTGTCTCAAATTAGAAATGTCTGGGGAAGGTTTAGGCGACACAGTCACAGAAGGCCATTGTCCTGGCTTCAGGGCTCCTATGCAAAGCAGTTATTCAAAGGAACTAGATATTCCCTTTGACATTGAACAGGACTGGGAGACTGAGTGGAGGTCATACACAATATGAATAACTGCTGCAAGATAAGGGGTGAAGGAGAAGGTTTTGTAGCAGGAGGGAATATCTTTCATAGGCTGTTTAGGAAGCAATTCTCTTGTAACAACTAATGATGAAGATGTTTTTGGTTCACTTTGGGTTGTTATTGGAGTTCACAGGAAAGTCCCACAGCTTGAATCCATTATGGAACCTATTGAGGCTCTTCATTCAAAGATAGATGATTTTATTCCCTCAGGTGGACTCAGCAAACCCTATGGTGGCCAAGATTGGCTGATTTCCCCCTGGTCTAGCCATCACTGCTTGCACTTTGCACTTTCCATCTCTGCCAATGTGCTGGAACCAAAAGGGATCCCACTCCTTACCATTCAGCTAGTGGGTGACCACAGGAAGAGAAGTACAGCTCAACCTCTAGAATGCTGGCAATAGTCAAGTTGTCTTCAATCTGTGGCTGCCCAGAGTCCCATCTTTATTTAATCCACCATGTCCAACCAACAGGTGGCTAATGTGTGACAAGGGTAAGGTGCTGTTGATGTGGTTCATGACTCTGAGTCATAAGTGGCACTCATATCTGCAGCATGCATTCAAGGAAAGCCATATTTTTATGGATTTCATTCTCCATTAAATGCCTTGGAAGGTTTTGCCACATTAACAGGCTCTCTATAAATGCATGTTTTTCTTTGTTTCAACAACATCAAATGTGAGATAAAACATATTAATGGTAGGTATAGATATTAATTGTCTGAGTTTGTCAATCTCAGAATAAATTAGACAAGACAATACGTGAGGCTATTGGCACATTTAGTAAGGTGCGGAATTTGGCATTGACCATTTGAGGCCTTCAATAGGCCGAAGCCATCTGATACCACACCCAACTCCCATAATAGGGGAAATCATTAGAGCTGGGTGTGAAGATGATGCCCTGGCCAGCCACTTCATTGTATGTGCTTCCCTCAACTTTGTAACACTTCAGAGAGGACACAAGTGCAGGAGGAAGTGGCATAAAATTTATCTCGTATCACTGTTTTGTAAAATAAGACAGCTGATATTCACACAGCAAGAGACCATAAACAGAAATCCTGTTTTAACAATAAATATTGATTGGGGCATCAGGGGTAACTCCCTGTTCTTTTCTGAAGTAGTGCTATGAAATCGTGCTTTGACATTCAGCTGAGAAGAGGCAGGTGGGCTAATGTTTCACTTGCAAGACAACACTAGTGTGATTGTCCCCTCAGTACTCTACTGCAAGGACGTCAACTTTGATTTTTATACACGAGACTGGTACCAAAACAAATCTCAGGAAAGTAACATATTATTTAAATGGAGAGAAATGACAACACTCAGAGGGATAGAGGAGATGTCCTTTTCTTTTCTTAAATGCTGGTGAGTTTTTGACGCTATCTCACACAAAGGCGGGGCCAAGAATATTCTTGAAGACAGAGGGAGATAAGTTCTTAATTAACAAGAGGGTCACAAATTGTTAATGGTGGGCAGGAAGACGGAGTTGTGGCCACAATCAGATCAGTTGTGCTAGCAGACTGGATGGGCTGAATGGCCTGGACCTGTTCCTAATGTGGATTCTTTGTAAATTCACGCCCATAATCTGCTGACTCAGTCTGAATGACAGCCAACACTTCAGCTGCATTGGTAATGTGTTGTTATATAAACTAAAGTACAGACTAGAGAAGGTACATGATGGGTTTCCATTTTATGTACCTATAATGAGTATTTCTGGAATTTATGCTTCAGTCATTTATCTCTATCGACTGTGTCTGAATGCTAGTCGTGGCACTTTGTAATGAGTAATCTGTCAGTGGTGATATAATTCTAAAAGCTCATTAGCCCAGGTGTCAATACCTGTTCCTGTGCGTTTTATAGTGTCTGCTTAATAGGAGTGATCAGATGCAGACAGCACCTTACTTGCTCATTAGGAGTCATCTGGTGTATTCTAATTAGCAGTGAATGTTCAGGTTGAGAGGGAGGTGTATGCTGCATGATATGCAAATGAGAGGAAGCATTTGGAGAAGGGTTGTCACAGCACAATATGCTAATTGTATGATTAATTCATAGCTTGGTGAAAATTGTTCATTAGGCAACCAGTGTGTAGTCCAGTTCATCTGGTGGATATCTGCATAGACACATAGAACCGCTCATCCATTGCCTCCAAACTATCTTGTAATTCACAATAAATTGAAGCTTGATTAGGGCAATTTATTCAGTTGTCTTGGATTCCTTTTGTAGGGTCATTGATACAATTGCCGTTTTGCCAAGGATCAGTCAATTGAATCTTTCCCTGTCTAACAATCACATTGAAATCAACTATTCAGATCGTCATTTTGTTATCATGATTTTTTTTGTTTCCCAAATTATTCATTGCTATCATGCAAGACAAGAAAATGCCCATTGAGTTAGACAAATACATTACCTTGTACTAGATGCTTTTATGTTGCTCACCATCCACAGCAGATTCCAGTGCTTTCTAAACTATGATAAAGAACAGCGGACACTGGAAATATGAAACAGGTACAGCAACTGCTGGAGAAATGAACCAGGTCTGGCAGCATCTGTAGAGAGAAGGCAACGTTAATGCTTTGAGTCCAGTGACCTTTTTCCAACTGAGGGAGCATCATTCGACCCGAAACGTTAATTCTGCTTCCTCCCCAGTGCTGCTCTCTCTGGGATTTTAGATGCTTTTCCTGCAGAGATTAATAGGACTAATGTTGCAACTCCATTATGCCCAGATTCAGGCATGAATCAGTTATACCTGATTATCGTCTGCTTCCTGCTCACTGATATCTGAGGCCTGAGCTGGCTGAGGATGATAGTCACATCAGAAACAGTTAAGACCTTCAGCTGTTTTGTTCTGGTTGCAGAGATTTGCTTGCTCTCCACTTTCATGCTTGATGCAAAAGTTAGTATTGTAATGTAAGGAGCTGTAGTCCAGAAAGAAACACAGGCATCTTTCTCTCTGTCTCTGTGTCTCTAGTAGAGAGAGAAAACTGGCTATGTATAGCTTGAGGATAACCACTCCATAAGTGTAGGGTAAGATCAGGAGGCCGGGTCTCTGTAAAGAGCACACCCAGTCTAGGGATTAAACCTGTTGGCTTTATTTTGCACTGAACCCTGGTTAAGTGAACTAACTGATCCCCAAAGCTTCTGCTAATATTATGTTCAATAAAGTTTCTTGCTTTAGGAAAAAGCAACAATTTGCATCCCCACTGTGTCTTCACAAATTCCAGACTTCAGAGAATGGAAGCAAGCCATTTAGTCCATCATGCCCACACTGACCCTCCAAAGGGGATCCCACACAGACCCCTACCCAACTCCTGTAACAATGCATTTCCCAAGGCTAGGTGAAAGTGAGGACTGCAGATGCTGGAGATCAGAGTCAAGTTTAGAGTGGTGCTGGAAAAGCACAGCAGGTCAGGCCGCACCCGAGGAGCAGGAAAATTCATGTTTCTGGCAAAAGACCTTCATCAGGAACCAAGGCTATTTCCCAAGGCCAACCCACCTCGTCTGCACATCCTTGGATACAATTTAGCATGGCTAATATATCTAACCTGAACATCTCTAGACTGTGGGAGGAAACCCATGCAGACATGGGGACAACATATAAACTCCACACATACAGTTGCCTGAGGGTGGAATCAAACCTGTGTCCCTAACCATTCCTGAAGAAGGGCTTATGCCCGAAACGTCGATTCTCCTGCTCCTCGGATGCTGCCTGACCTGTGTTTGTCCAGCACCACATTTTTCAACTCTGGTCTCCAGCATCTGCAGTCCTACTTTTCCCTAGCCACTTCTCAAAGTGCTTCATGACAAATTAAATATTTTGGAAGTGTAGTCACTGTGGTAATACAGTAGTCCCCCCGTACTCGTGGGGGACATGTTTCTAAATCTACTGTGGAAGGCCAAAGCCACGGATAGCGAACCCATTCATTTCAATGGGAAATTTAACTTCCCGGCAGCTCCCTGGTCCCTGGTTCTGAAAGCTTCCCCATAATATGGTCAGGCCACTGTAAACTGGGTAACTGAAACAATGGAAAACAATTCCGCGTATATGGGGGTCACCCTGTATATGAAATATAGCTGTCAATTTGGAGAGAGCAAGATACCCCCAACAACAATTTGGTAATTATCTGAAACCCTTTCTCATGTTTCTGGTTGAAGAATAAATATTGACAGAGATAATACGTAACTCCCCTGCTTTCCCTTGAATAAAGCCATCCAACTCAGAGCACAGGCAAAGTCTTAGTGTAAGGTCTCACCTAAAAACTACATCTCTGACAGGGCAACACTCCATCTGCACTGTACATGGGTCAGGGTTCAGTTTGGTTAGCTGGCTGGTTTGCAATGTTGAGTAACACCAACAGTATGAGTTCAATTCCCATGCCAGCTTAGGCTACCATGGACGACTTTCCCTCTGAAACGCTCCCCTCACCTGAGGTGTGGTGAACCTCAGGTTAAACTACCACCAATCATGTCTCTCTAATGAATGAGCAGCCCTATTATCTAGTAAGACTATGGTGGATTTTACCTTTACATAGTGTCTTGCACTCAAACCTCTGCAGTTGGACTGCTTTCTAGCTCAGAGACAAGCATGTTACCATTGGGAAATGGCCAAGCACATGGCATTCTCCCATTTACTGAATGTTTTGCTGTAACTAGAGTGTAACAGCAGAATTGTGACTTTTGTGTTTTCTGACATAATTTACTTACACCATTCTCATTCCAAATCATTGTTTTTTTTTTAAATTCCTGCTTCTTTGGAATATATACAATAACTCATTGAGTCTAATCTGCCATTCGATTGCTGATGATAGAGTTGTGATTTCTTCTCCATCTTCCTGTGTGCATCCCCTTTCCCATCGTGGAGTAAAAAGTTAATGTTAAATAATTAGGCAGGTAATGGGATTAGACATGGGACAATCAAAACAGTCTGAGACAGAAGCTACACACAACACTTAGAGTGATACAGTTTTAGTTATGATTGTGGTAATGTATATCTGAATAACGAGTTGGAATTACTTTACCATGCCTATGCCCAGGTTACTAATAGAGTAGCGCAGAAAACGTTTCCCAACTGAACCAACACAATGGGCACTGGGTCAAACCAAGCCAAACATAGTGGACAGACCAGACTATTAGCCAGAGCATTGAGTATAGGAGTTGTAACGTCATGTTACAATTGTACAGGAAATTGTTCACGTCACTTTTGGAATATTGTGTGCAATTCTGGTCTCCCTACCATAGGAAGGATGTTGTGAAACTTGAAAGGGTTCAGAAAAGATTTACAAGGATGCTGCCAGGGTTGGAGAGTTTGAGCTATAGGGAGATGCTGAATAGGCTGGGGCTATTTTCCCTGGAGCGTGAGAGGTTGAGGAGTGACCTTATAGAGGATTATAAATTCATAGATCATAGCACATAGAAAAGCACAGCACAGTACAGGCTCTTCAGCCCTTAATGTTGTGCCAAACTTTAGTCCTACTCTAAGATCAAACTAACCTACATACCATTCATTATACTATATTCCATGCACCTATCTAAGAGGTCACTTAAATGTCCCTAATGTATCTGACTCTACACAGAGCGTGGTGGGTGCATGGAATGCACTGCCAGCTGTGGTAGTAAAGACCCTACCTCTGACATTTCCCCTAAACCTTCCTCCAATCACCTTAAAATTATGCGCCCCTGTGATAGCCCTGGGGAAAAAGTCTCTAACTATTCACTCCATCTATGTCTCTCAACATCTTGTGCATGTCTATCAAGTCACTGCTCATCCTTCTTCACTCCAATGAGAAAAGCCTTAGCTCCCTCAACCTTTCTTCATAAGACATGCCTCCAGTCCAGGCAGCATCTTGGTTAATCTCCTCTGCACCCTTTCTGAAGCTTTCACATCCTTCCTGTAATGAAGTGAGCAGAACCGAACACAATATTCCAAGTGTGGTCTAACCAGGGTTTTATAAAACTGCAGCATAATCTCATGGCTCTTAAACTGAATCCCTCGGCTAATGAAAGCCAGCACACCATAAGCCTTTTTAACAATCCTACCATGAGGGGCATGGATAGGGTAAATAGACAAAATCTTTTCCCTGGGACGGGGAGTCAAAAGCTAGAGGGCATAGGTTTAGGATGAGATGGGAAATATTTAAAAGGGACCCAAGCAGTAACCTTTTCACACAGAAGGTAATGCGTGTGTGGAATGAGCTGCCAGAGGAAGTGGTGGAGCCCGGTACAGTTGCAACATTTAAAACGCATCTGGATGAGTACATGAATAGGAAGTTTTTAGAGGGATATGGGTTAAGTGCTGGCAAATGGGACAAGATTAGGTTAGGATATCTGGTCAACATGGACAAGTTGGACTGGAGGGTCTGTTTCTGTGTTGTACATCTCCATGACTCTATTGTAGCATGGTCACCCTAACCCAGATTTTATGACTCCGAAGAAGAACCATTCCAGACCTAAAATATTAACTCTGTGTCTGGCTCCACAAACGCTGTCAGATCTGCTGAGTTGCTCCAGAGCTCACTGTGTTAGTTTCAAAATTCCAGCATTCACAGCATTTTGCCTTTATTAGAATATCTTGCTCCCTGAATGTACTCAACATAAAACAGTCATTTGAATGCACTCCTTTGCAAATTTGAGATGCTCAATTCACATATATATTAAATTCACCCATAATTATTACCGAACCTTTCTTATATGCCTCATGTAATTGTTCCTACAGTTAGTTGGCTTATAAATTACTTTCACAAGTAACTTCTTACATTTCATATTTCTTAATTCTTTCCAAACTGATTCTACTTATATCTTGTCCTTTCGAGCTAAAGTCATCTCCGAATACAATATTAATGACATCCTTAATTGATAGAGTTTAAAAAATCACACAACATCAGGTTATAGTCCAACAAGTCAGGTGGTTCAGTCAACCCCAGTTCAATACCGCATCTCCAAATCTTAATTGATAGACCCATCCTATCATCTTCTCGTAGACTTTCAGTTGGTGGAATTCTGCTGGACTTGAACGATATTGGCTATGGGAATAAAATTGAGAGAATTGGATGAGAATTTTGGCAAGATGCTTTTCAACATCGAGAACAATTTGTTGCATTTCAAACAAAGTTCCAGATTACAGATAGGATTGTTGCTAAAGAACGGCAAGATGCCTATTAACAGGGATTATTACTTGGTTTCAGCATCATTAAAGGAAAATCTTGCCTCAGGTATATGCTGCTTCCTGGCCTTCTTGTGATGCAGTGGTAGTGTCCTTACTCCTGGACCAGGAGACCCAGGTTCATGTTTCTCCTGCTCCAGAAGTATGTAATAAAATCTCAAGATAGGTTGATTAGAAAAAATAGGTTAAATTAATTTTAAAAATGCACCTTCCTATCCTACTACCTGCTATGGGGGAGCTAGATATTGATAGTTTCTGATATAGAAGTTGAAGTGGCCAACTGGGGCCTTCAATTTGCTGCTTCATCAGCCGCCATCTTGGACAACAACCACAAAGTCTCAGGACATGTGTGAGAGCACTTGCCACACTTACCCCCTCATGATCCACCTAGACTTGTGTCTGACACTTGCCATCCTGTCATGACTTTCATGGCACATCTTCAATTCACCTGTAGGACACTGACATTTTTACTGTTGCACTTCGAGGTGCACCAAGTTCTAGAGTTGATATGCTGCTGCAGTGAGACTTTCATGCAGGGATAGGCACCTAGCTCCAGGACTGGACCAGGCTGCACCTCAAGGCTGCTCACTTGCTCTTTTAGCATTCACTCACCTTCGCTTTACCTGGATACTCAGAGTATCCCTTCCTTGCCATTTTGCATGTTGTCCACAGCTGCCAGCTCACATTACCTCTGCCTAGCCTTGATGTTTAGTGCAGATACAAAACCAGGAAGCAGACCCTTCAGTCCAACTTGTCCATGTCGACCAGATATCCTAACCTAATCTTGTCCCATTTGCCAACTGAACATGGTGAGTAACCTTCAGATAGAGCATACTAGCCCAATAAGTAAAAGGCAATGTCAGTCCAATACCTAATACTAAGGCAGGGCGTGGGCACTGGCCGGCAGCCACTGTGGGTGGTCAGGTTCTGGATTGTGTCCAGAAGTTGAAGAGCCTAATTTCAGGCAGCACATTGTCCATCTTGGGTCTTTCTGCCCTATTGTGGACTGTTCCTTTCTTGTAAAGAGAAAAAGGAATGGTACAGCTGTTCGTGCTTCAGGGAAAGGTGTTAAAGTGGCCTCATCAAGTGAGTAGGCAGTGTAGATGCCGTGCAGGATTAGGAAGGGGATTGTTGGTAAGACTAAGAGAGGGAAGATGTTGCAGTCAATAGTGAAGAGGGGACAGCATAAGACTTGATGGAAGGTGGATGTAGTAGCAGAGATACAGGTAGTGTGAGGTATAATGATGGTGTTTATTCTGACAGAATGGAGAAGGACATTGAACAAAAGTGTGCGATCCACATTCCTCCAGTAATTTTCTGCCCCTTCTCTCCTACACAAAAATAGTGACTGCGTGTAATTGATGATGATGAGCTATGAAACATCTTGTGGCCTTGAATATGCATGCCTTTCTTTAGTGAATAGTGCTGCAATTCAGCAACGCAATCAAAGATATAATTGGAGAAAACCATATGTTCCAACTGTTTCAGGCCTTCAAATGTGCTATTCAATAAATTTACAATTAGATTCCTGACTTAATTGAACTTATAAACTTGCATTGTGAAGAACAACATCCACTTATTAGTGAATTGGATAACTGAATGAACTTGAAATGTCTTGAAACTGTTACCTAAAGAGTGTAGTTTTGATCAAAATGACTCAGACATGACTCAAATAATCATTAATGTAAACTTCTATTCAGCCATTTAAAGTATTGAGGCACAGTGGCTGGGTGGCTCAGTGGTTAGCACTGCTGTCTCACAGCATCAGGGTCCCAGGTTCAATTCCAGCCTTAGGTACCTGTCTGTGTGGAGTTTGCATGTTCTCCCTGTGTCTGCGTGGGTTTCCTCTGGGTACTCTGGTTTCCTCCCATCATCACAAAGATGTGCAGGTTAGGTGAATTGGCCATGCTAAATTGTCCATAGTGTTAGGTGGATTAGTCAGAGGGAAATGGGTCTGGGTGGGTTACTCTTCAGAGGGTCGGCGTGGACTTGTTGGGCTGAAGGGCCTTTTTCCACAGTGTAGAGAATGTAATCTAAAGTCAATGATGTGTTTTTTTTTGCCTCCAGCAGGGTATTTTATTTAATGTAGCAATGCAAATTTTATCCCTTGTAACATACGAAACTAGACGTGGATATTGTGACATAAGCAAATTCAACAGTTATTACAACTAACTATTATATGCAAATATTGGGTTTTTTTTAATAAAAAACAGCCTGCTTCCAGTAGCATGTCATGCTTCAAGTAAACCCAGGCAAGATGGAGTCTGTGACCTTTGCATTCTAAGGTCATATATTATGTTAGGGCAATGATGTAATGAGTAGGGCTTTAAACAATATATAGACAGTGAGACAGTTGACAAAGAATTTGTCAACAATTTAAGTGGGTTCTATCACAAAGAGAACTCCAGGAGGTTTGACTGTAATTACTCATTGGGGAGAAAGGGAGGTCTGCAGATGCTGGAGATCAGAGCTGGAAATGTGTTGCTGAAGAAGGGCTTATGCCCGAAACGTCGATTCTCCTGTTCCCTGGATTCTGCCTGACCTGCTGTAATTACTCATTGGCAAGCTCAGAAATAACACATTTTAGCACAAATACAGTCTAGGTCAATGGGAATGAAAAATTAGTCTTAGTAATCAGTGGGGACAATTTTAAACTTTGTATGAAAATCAAGTCTGAATGATTATGGCTTGGCTCAATTCCCATATCAAGTGCATAATTATTCACATCACCACACAAAGACCCAGGCTGGGAATGAAAACTGCACACGAGTCACATTTAAAAGGACTTCACCAATTAAGGAAATTTAACTGAAAGGCCACAACAAATCTGAAACCTTTTGGGGAATCTTCAAATGTCACCTCATTGTATTGGGCCTGTTTTCCAAGACTAATGGGACTGGAGGAAATGCATTAAGAAGTAGAAACCGGATTCTGTAGACAAGTGGAAGAACAGCCCAGTGCTGGCTTCTATTTTATCACTACTGAAAGCCCATTCTTGATGCAATGCTTGAAGAAATATTTACGTTCTATGGCATGGCACCACATCATGGGTCACTGTTGCAGAATCACAAAAAAGAAAATTCAGCCAAGTTTCAAATTTATTCCAAAGTCAATTATGTAAAACTTTATCTCGCACAGTATCAAAGTCCTTATATTTCCTTATTACCTTGTCACTTACCAAAAATCCAAAAAAGTTAGAGAAACATAATTTGCCCTTAACAAGCCTATACTGCCTTTTATTAATTAGTCCACACTTTTCTAAGTAACTCTAAACTTTCCACATGTTTTCCATATTTGCTGATTTTACTTTTACATTTCTTTTTCAAAAATGAGTGCAATGTTTCCAATTTTTCTTGAGTGTCCCTCTGTGCCTTGGGTGGATTGGAAGATTATGGCCAAGACTCCCGTGATTTTCATATTTACATTCTTCAGTGTCCACATATGTACTTCAACTGGTCCTGGAGACCTACTGAGTTTAAGTCAGTATTAGCTTTGTTAATACCTCCTCTTTATCAATTTATAGCCCTTCCAATGTCAAACAACTGCCTTCTTTTTCACCATGCCCTGAGTAACTTTGCCTGTCTCGGTGACAATAGATGAAAAACATTCATTCAATATGTCAGCCTTGTACTCTGGCTTCATATGGTCATTCTCATTTTTGGTCCATAATCAGCTTCATGCCTTTTTTTAAAATATTCCTTTGCACTTTATCTACCTGTTGAAGACTATTGGATTCCCTTCTTGTTAGCTGCCAGTCTCTCTTCACACTCTGTAATCTTATTTACTTTTTCAATCTCTTTACACTCTCTAATCTTAGTTATTTTTTTCTCATCTTGTTTGAATTTTTTGATATTCAACATTGATAATAAAAATGAAATCTATCAGACCAAACTCAGAAGCAGACTTTTTTAGACCTAACTCCAATGTCCAGAGATACTTAAAACTAACAGCAGAGGTAGTTCACTACCTGGTCAGACAGCTGTGTAAATTAACTGCTTAGTTTTTTTCACCTCCCATGTGTTACCTGCTCTGCCCTTTGTTTTAAAGTACCCTGTTTTGAATTTCTTTTTCCAAAGTTCTAAAACAATGCAATAGGTTGTAAAACAGTAATTACTGCCACACAACAATATCAAATAAATCAGCTTCAACACTGAAAAAACCTCAAAAAAAGAAGCTCTTACAGCCACAACTTTCTCCCATCGTCCATCTTGGATTACCCAACTAGGGGTGGGTTAGCCAACTGAGATGCTATATTTTAGTAAGGAAAAGCAGGGCAAGGTCTTATGCACTTAATGATAAGAGGAGTTCTAGGGAGTTTTACCGAACAAAGTGGAATCGCAGGTAGGCAGGGTAGTGATGAAGGGGTTTGGATGCTTACCTTTATTAGTCAGTGCATTGAGTATAAGAGTTGGGAGGTCATGTTGCCACTGTGCAGGACTTTGGGATAGACCACTTTTGGAATAATGCGTTCAATTCTGGTCTCCCTTCTATAGGAAAGATATTGTGAAACTTGAAAGGTGTAGCAGCTTCCTGGCTGCTGAGACACAGATAGACTGTGATTGGCTGATTAAAATTCCGAAATCCCCAAACCCCACACACTAGACATAGTGCAAACACAGCAGCCAGATCCTAATGATATTAGCGTAATTGGCAACAGTTATCCTGGACAGAAATACCCCAGCAACTTGTCCCTTAAATAAAGCAGAGCTCATACAGAAAGGCACTGGGTCCTGCTGCGCAAAGAAAGTAACCATTAAGTTTGTCGCCCTGGTTGGCCAGAATTATAAGAAGTTCCAGAAAACCATCTAAAAGGTATAAAACAGAGTTCACCTGCAAATCTCTCTCTCAGAACTGCTGTTGGAATTTTCTGAGGCCTCCTTTGGAGATCAGCATGGTAAGAGGCAGAGACCAGCTGGCCAACCAGAGTCAGAGGAAGAAAGCAGCTTCACAGAGCCAGAGAGAAAGCGACCATGTAAATCGACAAGAGACTTGGGAAGTATTGTAAACTTAAGGGGCCAAATAATGAAGAAGATTAGTTTAGTATCAAAGGTTATTGTAACTTTTTCCCACGTAAAGTTGGGACTGTTTTGTGTTGAATTGGCTTGTGTTCATATTGATTTGACTACTATGGTATTGTGGGATACCTGGGCAAATGCATTAATAACATTCTGGTCGGAGTTAACTAAATTGTTTTTTGGAGAGACAAAGAAAGCATTTGGCGTCCCTGTTAAGAGCCTTCGGTTTGAAGGACCCTTGAGGTTCCCCAAACCCAAACTGCCAACTTTGCCTGGTACTTTGCGAGCTCAGCCTGAGCTGGTTGCTAAGTGAGCAGCTGCCTTATGCGAAGGCCAAGGTATCAATTGAACTTGCGAAATGCTGGCGTTGACCACAATTGAGCCGTAAACTAGGTATCTTGAACTGTGACAGGCATAGTACGAGTCAAAGATTCTACAGCCAGAATGAGCAAAGCATGATTTGGAAAATGGTGGCAGTGTATGGAGAGACTCTGAGGGAGCCAGCCTAGTGAGGGGGCAAGCATTTACTTCTTGTGTAGAAACTTTAGACATATTATGGACTCCTTGAAAGAACCAGGGGAGCTTTATTTTGTTAATTTTCAGTTCTAATGAGCAAAATAAATTTTCCTCTGAATATTAAACTCTTGTTGTTTCTTTGTTGGGAATGTTCGATGGAAATGGAGCTGGACGAATTTAATTTTTAGTTTATTTTGAGCTTGAATGAGTAGAGTATACTCTATATTTTGACCCTTTGTTGCCCCTAATTCAAGAGTGTTTGGTAGGCATAGACTGAAGGCAAAGTCATGGTTTATTTAGATTCGAAGGAACTTTATTTGAGTTCAAGAGAGTTGTGGGATCGTTGAATTCAAAAACGTCGAGAAAACGTTACTTTTCTGTTTCATTGGCAGCTGTTGACACCCTTACGCACTCCATTACCACAATCAAAATAACTGCTAGGTGTTTTAAAGAGTACCTGGCAGCTATTGGATCAGGGAAGCAGGAATAGGCAGTAATACACAAGTGTAGGAAACAGTCCTGCCATGAGAAGGGATTAAAGATCTATCTCTGAGTAATGTTAGAAGGTGTGGAGTATATTGAAAATTGTGTGATTATGCTATAGCAATACAAGGGTTACATCTGCAAATGCGAGTGCAAGATGTTGACTTGCAAATGTGGTTGAAGTCAATTTGAAGCAGATAGGAGCATACATGACCAAACAGGCTATTGCCTAGACATTATGGTTAGGATGTGGTGAACAGCTAACTAGTAAATAGACTAAAAACAACATGCATAAAAAACATAGAAAGCACTAATATTGTGGAGATCTCAACATGTAACTGTCTGGTCAACATCTAAAAAGAAATAAAACCAGATATTGAAAAGGATTGTGGCCCTTTTCATCATTCTCTAATTCCACATGTCCAAGACTTTAAGAGGCTGCAACAGACATTTAACTGAAACCTTACCCCATGACAGCCACTTTCCATAACTTAATAAAATAGAAAATAACTCCTGTAAAAGACTTAGCGATAATATGCTTGCTAGCAAAATGGAACAAGTCTCCCCTTGTCTGATGTGGGAGGACACTCTCAGTCAATAACTTTTAAAAAAGGGCCCAAAATAGACAAAATTTCACAGCAGTCTAAGCTGGCCCTGGACCACAAGTTCCATGGCTAAAGAAATATGGCAAGGGACATTTAACAAATTAGGAAAGAAGATCATGAAGATAACCACAACAATAGCCGTAGCATGCAGCCTAGAAGACTCCTGTAGACAAATAGTTGAGATCTGAATGCTGTGGGAGTGATTATAAATCACTACTGAAGAACTGGAAAAATTAAAACTTGTAGTTAAAGAACAGGACACCAGAATACAGGAAAACCTGATTCATACAGGAGAGTTGCAGTCACAATTGGAAAGAGCCCATTTGAGTGAGAGGAGGGCCATTGAGAACAGGGAGGCAGGCTCAGCATATATTGACAAGCTTGAACAACAGTGTAAGGAGCTCCAAGTAGCTGTGCAGGTTGTCCAAGCCTGCAATACAGAGGAATACACATCAGGCCCTGATGTGGAGCAAAGTGCCAGGAAGAAATGCAATCTCGAGCGAACCAAGTGTTAGGAAGTTGATGGTGTGTATTGTACCTTTTAGAAAGAGTGAAAGCTGGCAAAAACCTGTCATATGGTGTGATGGAAAATTTTAAAAAATGTAACATTTGGCTGTGAACCAAATAGTTGAGCTTGGTTGCTATGCTTTCACAACAATTCAAATTCAACCAGTTTAAATTATGCCCCAAGATACTAAAACCCAATTGAATTTGAATTTACTGTTTTGACAACATTAAACCAATGAGACAATCTGATGTTTTGGGGTATAAAAATCAGGCATTTTGGACAGTTATCCAGAGATATGAAGAGCACTTACTGCTATACAGACTGCCCACAACCCTTCTCTCTGAGAGATACCTTTTCATATGAAACAGCTTTGTAACAAAAGACTGAAGATGACCCAGGGATATCTACAGAGGTGAATCGACACCGCTGGCTGGTTTTGAAAACTGATTTTCTGTAAAGTTAATAGGGGCTTTATTGGATCAGTCTATTGTTATAGAGTTGAAGGTAGATAAACTTCAGAAAAAGGAGGCTTACAGTTGTAAATAGTTGTTGTATTGGGTTCTCTTTTGGGTTAAAGAATAAAATTGTGCTTGTTTCTTTAAATAGTGGAATTTGGGTAGTTCTGTGTCACTCATACTTTAACAGATTATGAGGCAAGATGAGCTTTGCTGTGTTTGGTTTAAGTAGCAGAAGGGTTTAGCCAGTGTTGTAACACAGGTCTCTACCCAGAATGGGATAACATGTGCCTTTGGGGTCCAACTTTCTCAGGGAGATAACAAGAGGTCCCACACTGACACATCCACATCCAATCCACCTCTGCCCCTGCTATTTCTCTCCCAGCTGACTGTACTTTCAATCCCCACCCTGACTCACAGCCGAAATCAGAGCTCATGCACATAAACAAAGACCTCACTTCTTAAACACCCTCTCCAACCAGGAGGAAAGAAAGAAAGAGCAGGAATATACCAAGGAGTCCCAGACTGACACCTCCTCCGTACAAGTCACCTGCCCCCAGAAGAAGGGAGCTCCCACAAATGAATCCCAAACCTGTGGCCGAACCAGCCACAGGAAAATTCAGGATTGTTGTGCATCTAAAATTCCAAATACCTGGCACTGGGAAGTTTGGAGAAAGGGGCTAACATCCAGGGCACCATCCAGGCAGCAACAGCTGAAACGAAAACAGGCCGTGGCTTAGACAATGTGGATGACAGGGCCAACCCAGCAACAGAAATGGCTTTAAAAATCCCCAGCCATGAGTGCACAAGCTGCTGTCTGCATAATGTGCACATTACTCTATAGCCCTTATTGTTTTTATTTAAAATGTGGATTGGGGCAGGAAAGGGTGACCATTGGAACAATTTGACAATTTTAAAATGTTAAGTAGAACACTGTTAGAGGCAAAAAAAAACTACAAATGCAGGAATCCAAAGTAGACAGGCAGGAGGCTGGAATAACACAGTGAGCCAGGCAGCATCAGGAGGGGGAGAAGTCGACGTTTCAGGTGGAACCCGAGTCAGATATTAGACCCAGATATTTACAGAAATTGCTCGCTTTCTTAGAAAGCTCACAGGAGCGGCTACTCCAACACAAAGATGCAACCCTTACAGAGGGTTTATTGCGTATTATATACTACTGTAATGAAAGTACCCAAAAATGTCATGTGGGCACAAGGGAAAATAATGTACAGTGGAACCTCAATTATCTGAATGACACTTATGGGAAGCATTTTGTTTGGATAATCGAATGTTGAGATAATTAAATGCTGGATAACACAGTTTAGCCCAGCATCAGGACCTTGTGATCTTGTCCACATAATCTGAAATTCGGATAATCAAATACTGGATAATCGAGGTTCGTCTATACCCAGGATACCTGTGATACCACCCATCAGACGTAATGGTAGGTGTAGATGGGACCCTCGGCAGGTAATAGATGATACAAAAGGGAACTTATTTTAAGATATATTTTTATTAAAATAGATTTTTTAATATTGCAACAAATGCAAAACAATACAATTCAAAACAGTACAAAAGAAACACAAGAAAAAAGTTAAAGAAAAACCAACCCGCCCTCATGTTGTGAAACTTGAAAGGGTTCAGAAAAGGTTTACAAGGATGTTGCCAGGGTTGGAGGATCTGAGCTACAGGGAGAGGCTGAACAGGCTGGGGCTGTTTTCCTTGGTGCGTTGGAGGCTGAGGGGTGAACTTATACAGGTTTATAAAATCATGAGGGGCATGGATAGGATAAATAGGCAAAGTCTTTTCCCTGAGGTGGGGAGTCCAGAACTAGAGGGCATAGGTTTAGGGTGAAAGTGGAAAGATATAAAAGAGACCTCTAAGGGGTAACTTTTTCACACAGATGGTGGTGCGTGTATGGAATGAACTGCCAGAGGCAATGGTTGAGGCTGGTACAACTGCAACATTTAAGAGGCATCTGGATGGGTGTAGGAATATGAAGTGTTTTGAGGAATATCGGACGGGTACTGGCAGGTGGGACTAAATTGAGTTGGGATAGCTGGTCAGCATGGACAATTTGGACTGAAGAGTTTGTTTCCACGCTGCACATCTCTAAGACTCTATGACTCTAAGCACAAATGTATAAATATATATAGAAAAATGTAGAATAAAAAAACCCAACTAACTATTAAACAATATAAATAATTACCACCAACAAACTAATAAATAGTAATATCTCAACTCAGCCAAACAAGACACTCATACGTTTACAGTTCCTCTTCCCCTGGATGTTGAACTCATAAAACACAATTGTTACGGCTGTATAAAAGCGCTTATTAGTGTGGCAGATAAATCTGTGTCCAGGTATTCCAAAAAGGGCTGCCATGTCTCATAAAAACTCTCAGTTTTGAGGTGTACCATACTTGTGAGAAAGTCCAAGGGAATATGCTCCATAACAATCTCCCGCCAACCCGACAGGCCTGGGGGGTTTTCAGATACCCAACCTAGCAAGATATTCTTTCTTACGCAAAAAGTGAGGATATTGAAAAGTCTTTTCTTATGCGCATCTGCAGGGAATATACTGGGCAGGCCCAGAAGAGGAGGAATCAGGTCCTTCTCCACCCTTACACCCAAAATCCTCTCCATTGCACCCACCACAGTGCTCCAGTATGTTTGAAGCCTACCACAGGACCAGAGACAATGGGTAAGAGCGAAAGGGAACCTTTTAATGATCTAGCCACAGTATTCGGGGTGTCAATAGTCAATACCCTTGATTTGGCTAATTTGGAAAGTAAACTCAGATCTTGATGCAATGCATCAAACAAGCCTTAGAAGGACTAAATACAGACAATCGATAAGAGACCATGAGACTACGGAGAATCAGGCTAGCCACCACTTAGTGATCATATTAACCAAATCATCCAGGGCAAAATCAGGCATAATGGTGAGCAGCAAAACTGATACCCTGTGCAGCATCTACAGAAACTGAATGTTTGAACAGCTGAAGGAGGATCTCAGGTAGGCTAGCCAAGGGGAATTTCCATCCTAGATCAGTGATGCCTGCTGTATGACTCTATGAACAGTTTGAATATTTGTTCCAGGAGAGAACCCACACCAACATCTCTAGCTATTAGTTGTGGCAGCTCACCAAGGTACAGTATAACGACAACCGTGAGGGTACTCTTGGTGAGATTAGATTAGATTACTTACAGCGTGGAAACAGGCCCTTCGGCCCAACAAGTCCACACCGACCCGCTGTAGCGCAATCCACCCAGATCCATTCCCCTACATTTACCCCTTCATCTAACACTACTGGCAATTTAGCATGGCCAATTCACCTGACCTGCATATCTTTGGACTGTGGGAGGAAACCGGAGCACCTGGAGGAAACCCACACAGACACGGGGAGAATGTGCAAATTCCACACGGGTCTCTGACGCTGTGAGGCAGCAGTGCTAACCACTGTGCCAACGTGCCGCCCTGGGCTTAAGCTAGGGATTCCAATTATCCCGAGTGACAAGTTGGGTTGAGGATCTTTGAAGACAAAGGTATTAGAATTATATAAGAAAAAGAGGTATTTGGATGGGATACCATGATACCCTCCCATGTGCTGTAGAGAAACAGAAGACAATTGATAGGGATGATTCGAACAGACAGACCATACTATCATGACGAAAGTGAGGACTGTAGATTCTGGAGATCAGAGTTAAGATTAGAGTGGTGCAGGTCAGGCAGTATCCGAGGAGCAGGAAAATCGACATTTCGGGCAGGAGCCCTTCATGCCCATACACTGTGAACCATGAATTTGGCTCTCCTCGTATCTAGCTGCGGACCTAATTGCACTCACCTTGATATACCTCAGGATACAGGCAGCTAAGACTGCAGGCTGAGAAAGACAGATATCCCAAGAGATCAGCACGGTCACTATGCATAATACTGTACATGTACACAAGGGATTTAAGGTGGATGGAGCTCCTAGGTTTAATATTATTTTCATTAATATTTGTTCTAATAATGTTGTCTATGCACCAAGGTATGGCTTATCAAGATAGGAATTTCAATTCTTTTTGTACATAGAATTATATGGTAGGTTTGACTAATATACCCAATGGCTGTTACATGTAGGCTTCCCTGGTAACAAACATAACCAAGTTTTACAAATTAGGTTTGAACTTCATTTGCATAAGCTCTTATCCATTCAAAAGGGGAGAAATATAGCAGCCTCCTGGCTGGTAAAACACAGGTAGCTTGCTAACTTGGCCAAGCAGCAAAGAATGCTAGGTACATCGGCAAAGTAAAACTCTGAAATCACAAAACCCACACACCAGACAGTGCAAACCCAGCAGCCAGGTACTAATGATATTAGCATAATGTAAATAGACAATAGATAATAGACAATAGACAATAGGTGCAGGAGTAGGCCATTCTGCCCTTCAAGCCTGCACCACCATTCAATATGATCATGGCTGATCATCCTTAATCAGTATCCTGTTCCTGCCTTATCTCCATAACCCTTGATTCCACTATCCTTGAGAGCTCTATCCAACTCTTTCTTAAATGAATCCAGAGACTGGGCCTCCACTGCCCTCTGGGGCAGAACATTCCACACAGCCACCACTCTCTGTGTGAAGAAGTTTCTCCTCATCTCTGTCCTAAATGGTCTACCCCGTATTTTTAAGCTGTGTCCTCTGGTTCGGCACTCACCTATCAGCGGAAACAAGTTTCCTGCCTGCAGAGTGTACAATCCTTTAATAATCTTAATCTCCTAACATCCTCCTCACATTTCACCCTGCCACCCAGCTTAGTATCAATCAGCAAATTTGCTAATGTTTTTACTGATACCATCTTCTATATCATTAACATATATTGTAAAAAGCTACGGTCCCAGCACTGATCCCTGAGGTACCCCACTGGTCACTGCCTGCCATTCTGAAATGGAGCCGTTTATCACTACTCTTTGTTTCCTATCAGCCAACTAACGTTCAATCCAAATTAGTACTTTTAAATCATTAAAACTCTTCTGGCACAATATCCAGTCTTGACACTCCCAGTACTGACCTCCTCAGTGGTTTGTAAGTGCACCTTTGTGCTTTCTGTGGACAGGTTTCTTCCTCCCCTGTAAGTCCTTCAAAGCATCACTGTCATCTCCTGGTGGTCAGCACAGAAGCACATTGACTGTTTGACATGTTGTGTCTCCATAACTACAAGGTCTACATTTGCCTGAAGATCTCTACAATTTTCCAAGTCTAAACCTCATTGGATCCTGTCAGATAGTTGAGTTCACATGTGTATTACCATCATTCACGATGATTAGTTGTGCAGAAAGCCCTGAAATAATTTGCAACTGAGGTGGCTGTACTAAAAAAGCTGTACTCACAGCTACCTGATAAAGGAGCAGTGCTCCGAAAGCTAATGCTTCCAAATAGACCTGTTGGACTTTAACCTGGTGTTGTGTGATTTTTAACTTTGTACTAAAAAGCCACAGACATCCACATTATTAAAAACTCTGAGTTCAGGAGACATTGCTTGGCTTCCTGCTATGAGCAGGTTGAGAATCTCTCCTCATGTCTCTGGAATTTAGAAGACTTCTGGGCCAATAAGAAATTTAACCCACTAAATATTCAAGATTCCAAGACACAGGGTTAACACAGTATCACCCCCTTAAATATGTGGGTGAATTTTAATGAACTCTTTACAACTTATTGTTGAACTTTTCTTAGTTAAGTCAATTTTTTTGGCTACCCCTTCCTTTTTTGCCCTCTTTTTTCCTTCTCTGACTATGGGCCATGAAGTCTTTTGAAAATTTGTTCATGGAATTTGTGTGTCATAGAGAGGATAGCTCTTTCTATCCCAGGAGTCACAGCTTACTCCCTTGACAGGCAATGAGCAGCCTTGGAAGGCATTGAGCCCTAGTTGGGGGAGTTTGGATTACAGCTTTTCTGACTCTGCAAAGGCCACCCCACTGCATCTGAGCTTGGAAATTGTGTGGCAATTACTTTATAGCCAAAGCTCTAAGCCACAATCAGTATGTGACCCTTCATTAAGCTGCAGGCATTACATAGCAGTGCTTAGCAGAAGTTGCAAACAATTCATGGAGATTGATGATTTTGCGAATGCAGTAGTTGTTTCTGCAATCCTCTGAAGACAGATCCTGGACAGTACTTCTTGTATAAGGAAATAAAGAGGTTGGAAACACTGGAACAGAGAACAGGAGTAGGTTTTGCTGTCTTTGTAGGACCAGGGACCAGGGTTCAATTCCAGCCTCGGGTTACTGTCTATGTGGAGTTTGCACATTCTCCCCATGTCCATGGGGTTTCCACTGGGTGCTCTGGTTCCTCCCACAGTCCAAAGATGTGCAGGTTATGGTGGATTGGCCATGCTAAAATTGTCTGTGGTGTCTAGGGATGTGCAGGCTAGGTGGATTAACCATGGGAAATGCAGAGTTACAAGGATAGGGTAGAGGGCTTTGTCTGGGTGGGACTCTTCTTTGGAGGGTTGATGCAGACTCCATGGTTCCAATGACTGCTTTCTACACTGTAGGGGCTCTATGATTCTAGGCCATTCAGTTTCTTGAGCCTATTCCACCATTCAATGAGACCATGAAAGATCTGTGGTCTAACTCCATTTGCCTGCTTATGGTTAATTCCACACAAAACACTATCCAACGCGATTATGTTAAATGGACCTGGGTAGGAGAAAGGTCTGCTTTTAGAAGACTTCCCCTTTGAGTCTTTGTCCTTGTTGCTCAGATTGTGTTTATCATGTTGATGTATCTCATTGCTATCAGGTAACCATGCAAATAATTACCGAAAGGATGGTGGAAATAAAGCCAAAAATAAAAACAGAAGTCGCTGGAAAAGTTCAGCAGGTCTGGCAGGTTCTGTGAAGAGAAATTAGAGTTAACATTTTGGTTCAGTGACCCTTCCTCAGAAAACTGATTCTGAAAAAATTACATCTTGTTTAAAATAACGACAGGGAAATTTTTCTCTCTCACACTAGGCCAGTGCGGGCCTGCAGATTCTAAGCTAAAAAGAGGTAACAAATTTACTTGATGTACCTTTCCCCAAGCTGACTGTGGTGAGGTTCTACCATATAACATTACTGACCGTCATGCTGCTGGTCTGTCTGCAGTGTCCTTATTGCAGGGGTGCTTGACGATTCTACAATGAAGCTACTCAGATGGACTTTCTGATGTTGGAATGCAGGCTCCACTCCTAATGGGACAAAGCTCCAGGAAACTTCCATTGAAAAATCTGGTTAGAGACAAAAAAAAACTGCAGTTGCTAGAATCCAAGGTAGACAAGCAGGAAGTTGGAAGAACACAACAAGCCAGGCAGCATGACAGGTGGAGAAGTCAACATTTCGAGTGTAAAACCCTGCTTCAGGACTGGAGGTGTGTGTAACGGGAGCTGCAGATCTGAATTAATTGATCTGAATTATAACTCACTCCTGTTGTTGTGTTTGTTGTAGTGACTCTATCCCAGTTACACCAACAATGCGGTTGCTTACTGGGAAGTTCGTTGTCTTTGAGAAGTAACTCATCCTGCCTTTGTCGGATTCTATTAAAAAAAACTGCAATCTGATGCTTTTCCCCATCACTGCTCACCAACCAATCATAAAAAAATCCTTTCTTAGTTAGTTTTGGAGTGATAGGATACTTTAAATAGAGTTACATTCTATAAAACTATACAAAGACTTGTCACAACAGTGAACTAATAATTATAAAACATTTAGAGTCATCGAGATGTACAGCATAGAAACAGACCAACGCATTCATGCTGACCAACTATCCTAGATAAATTGAGTCTCTTTTGCCAGCATTTGGCCCATATCCCTCCAAACTCTTCCTATTCATATACCCACCCTTTAAAAGATGCGTTTTAAATGTTTTAATTGTACTAGCCTCAACCACTTCCTCTGGCAGCTCATTCCATACACACACCATCCTCTGAATGAAAAATATGTCTCTTTTAAATCTTTCCCCTTTCACTTTAAACCTATGCCCTCTAGTTTTGAACACCTCCATCCCAGGAAAAAGTCTTGTCTGTTTACCCTACCCATGCAGCTGAATGTGCACACACTTTCCACACTCATACGAGCCAGACACACCAGAGTCGTTGACCTCCCACATCAAGCACGTAGCACACTGAACCAGCTTGGCAGTCATGTCTTCACCCTCTTCAACTGTGGCGTAGTCACTTCACTCAACCTCCTTGTCAAAGACTCCTGAGCTAAAGCCTCACTCTTCATTCCACAGGAACTTCCTTGGACCCTCTTTTTGGGGCAAGTCAGTGGACTTTTAATTTAGGTTAGAGGAGGAGGGTGGGAGGGAGGACCTGGGGTCTAGAACACACCCACTCAAATAACAATCACTTACCTTCCCAACCGGCTTTGCGCTCCGATTTCATTTCCGCCCAGCACCCGCCGTTCTCTGCTGCCAAATAGCAACAGTTATCCTGGACAGACATACTGCAACAATTTGGAGGAAGCGAGGACTGCAGATGCTGGAGGGTCAGAGTTGAAAAGTGTGGCGCTGGAAAATCACCTATCCATTAAACTGTCGCATGCCATCTAACCGATTGACTTTTGTTTCAAACTATTAAGTTTGTCTCTCTGATTGGCCAGAACTATAGAAAGTACCAGAAAACCACCTAAAAGGTATAAAAACAGAGTTCTCCTGCCAATCTCTCTTGGAACTACACTTGGAATCTTCTGAGGCCTTTTGAGGCGACCAGCATGGCAAGAGGCAGAGGCCAGCTGACCATCCAGAGAGAGAGGACGAAAGCAAGACCATAGATCAAAGACAGAGCCAGAGAGAGAGCAATTGCATAAATCTACAAGAGTCTTGGTAAGTATTGTGACCTTCAGGGGCCAAATAGTATAAAAGATTCGTTTAGTATCGAAGATTATTGTAACTTTGTTCCCAATAAAGTTGGTACTATATTGCATTGTGCTGGTTTGTGTTCATATTGATTTATGCGCTTCGGTATTGTGGGACACCTGGGCAAATTCATTCATAACATACTGCTTTGAGTTGTCTGTGACAACGCTGTCACTTTAACAAGGTTATTTTGTCCTTGGGTTTCTTTTTAAGAGAAGTCATAAAGGCAGAGGTGCTGAAATGTCTCAGAAAGAGCCTAGTTTAACAACTGCAGGAGAGTGGCCAGTTCTCCCAGTTCAGGGTTTTTTCCTGATTTGGTTTAGTTATAGCAGAGAAGCTGCTGTAGAAAAAGGTTCCATGCCTCTGAAGATGATTTTTGACTGGCTTCTCTCTCTGAAATCTCTCCTGCCTGTAAGAAACCTATGTTTCAATTTGCCTTTTGCTAAGGGGTGTGTTTATGGGATCTTGCTGGAATTGGAACAGCTCCTTAACTAAGTTGCAATATCGAGTCTGTTGAGTTTTCAAATAATTAAATTATTCCAAATTCTGATTTCTTTTGTTTGTGTTTCAACTGTAGTGTTTAAATAAATTCTGTTTTGCTAAAAGTTGCATGATTTGATGAGTTACATTGCACCTGGAGTATCCACTTCACATCTGCCATTAAAATAACAAAAAGTTAGGGTCCAAGCTACCATCTTGAAATATTTGCAGGGGGCCTGGCCTGGTCCATAACATGTCTAAACTGTTTTAAGAGAGACAAAGACAACAAAGGATTCAGAAAGGACGTTTACAAGGACGTTGCTAGGATTGGAGGGATTGAGCTCTAGGGAGAGGCTAAATAGGTTGGGGTTACTTTCCCTAGAGCATCGGAGGCTGAGGGGTGACCTTATAGAAGTTTGTAAAATCATGAGAGTTAAGGATATGGTGAATAGTCAAGCTCCTTTCCCCAGATTAAGCTCATAGCATCAGAGGGATCTTAGAGTGTTCTCCACAAATCCTTGAAGGGGGCAGAGCAGGTTAAAAAGGTAGTTAAAAAGAAATACAGGACTCTTACCATTATCAGTTGAGCATTGGTTATAAAAGCAGGGAGGTCATGGTGGAGCCATACAGAACTTTGGTTAGAGTTGGAGTACTGTATGCAGTTCTGGTCACCGCACTATAGGAAGGATGCGACTGTACTGGATATGGTGCAGAGGTGATTCAGCAGGATATTGTCTAGGATGGAACAGTTTAGTTACGAAGGGAGAATTGTTTTCCTGTGAGCAGAGAAGGCTGAGAGGGGACCTAATCAAGGTCAAAAAAATATGGAGGTACATGGACAGGGTCAATAGGAAGCAGTTATTCCCGTTAGTTGAAGGGTCGATAACAAGGGGGCATAACTTTTTCACCAAGCGGGTTGCAGGTATTTCGGAAATCTGAGCCCTGCCACGTCCAGCCATGAATGGGGGTGGACAATTAAAGGACCCATCAGAGGAGGAGGCTGCACAAATATCCCCATCCTCAATGATGAGACAGCTCAGCACACCAATGCAAGAAACAAGCAGGACTATTTGCATGTATCTTCATCAGAAGCACTGAGTGAATGCTCGATCTCAGCCTCCTGCAGGAGGTCCTCATCATCACATATCCTCAACATCAACTAATTCAATCCACTGACGTGCTGGGCTCTCTCTTCATTGATGATCGGGAGATTTGTGGATCCTCCTCCTCCAATGAGTTGCCCACTACCAATCATGACTAGATGGGGCATGACTGCACAGCTTAGAACTGATCCATCAGTTGTGGAATCTGGAACATGCCACTACATAGCTCAAGCAAAATTGGTATCAATGGGAATTAGGGGATAACTTCCTGCTGGGTGGAGTTACACCTGGCACATATAAAGATGGTTGCTGTTGTTGGAGGTCAGTCATCTCAGCTCCAGGCCACCTCTGCAGGAGTTCCTCATGGTAGTGTCCTGGGCCCAACCATCTTCAGCTGCTTCACCAATGACCTTTCCTCAATGTAAGGTGAAAAAGTCCCTACAACAGCATTAAAGAGTCTCACCAATAGGTCCATAGGCTTCTTCTGGGTAAAAACAATGGCTGCAGATGCTGGAAACCAGATTCTGGATTAGTGGTGCATGAAAAGCACAGCAGTTCAGGCAGCATCCGAGGAGCAGTAAAATTGACATTTCGGGCAAAAGCCCTAGGTCGGGGGGGAGGGTGGAGCGGATAGTGGAAAAGAAGATAGGCAGGTAGGACAAGTCATGGGAACAGTGCTGAGCTGGAAGTTTGGAACTGGGGTGAGGTGGGGGAAGAGGAAATAAAGAAACTGTTGAAGTCCACATTGATGCCCTGGGGTTGAAGTGTTCCAAGGCGTTCTTCCTCCAGGGGTCAGGTGGTGAGGGAGCAGTGGTGAAGGAGGCCCAGGACCTCCATGTCCTCGGCAAAGTGGGACAGGGAGTTGAAATGTTGGGCCACGGGGCGGTGTGGTTGATTGGTGCGGGTGTCCCAGAGATGTTCCCTAAAGCGCTCTGCTCGGAGGCGTCCAGTCCCCCCACTGTCGAGGAGACCGCATTGGGAGCAACGGATATAATAAATGATATTGGTGGATGTGCAGGTAAAACTTTGATGGATGTGGAAGGCTCCTTTAGGACTTTGGATGGAGGTGAGGGAGGAGGTGTGGGCGCAGGTTTACAAACAACATTAACTGTTCATCTTTTTTCTAACAAACTTATTTTATAAATATGTAATAATGCCACTTTTTCATTTCCTGACCTGTTTTCAATATGTGAGGGTGGGATTTATCCAGATCAAGTGTTCTCCTTCTCAAAAGATATCTAATTTATCTTTCCCTTTTCAATCTTAAATAATATAATTTTTCCTTGATTTCTTTCTCTGGTGTCATGCACTGGGACATGTTTATTGTTCAATATTTCTATAATTTTATAATATATCTACTTGGGAAAGACACACCTTGTCATGGCTGTCTCCCTATTGTGATATCATTTTTGTCATTTAAGTCTTTGTTGCGATTTGGGGCAGCACGGTGGCTTGGTGGTTAGCACTGTTTCTTCACAGAGCCAGAACCCGGGTTTGATTCCTGCCTTGTGTGACTGTCTGTGTGGACTTTACACATTTTTTTTTAAGATTTCCTATGGTATGGAACAGGCCTTTCGGCCCACCAAGTCCACACTGACCCTCCGAATAGTAACCCACCCAGGCCCATTCTCCTACCCTATATTTACCCCTGACTAATGCACCTGACACTCCGGGCAATTTAGCTTGGCCAATTCACATGATCTGCACATCTTTGGATTGTGGGAAGAAACCGGAGCACCCGGAGGAAACCCACACACACACACACACACACAGGGTGAATGTTCAAACTCCACACAGACAGTCGCCCTGGGGTTGGAATCAAACCCAGGAACCTGGCACTAAGAAGGAGCAGTGCTAACTACTGAGCCACCTTGCCACCCCATTCTCCCCTTGTCTGCATGGGTATCCTCCGGCTGCTCCAGTTTCTGGTTTCCTCCCACAGTCCAAAGATGTGCAAATTAGGTGGATTGGTCATGCTAAATTGCCATGTGTGGCCCAGGGATGTGTAGGTTAGGTGCGTTAGGGAAGTAGGGGGATGGACTTGGGCGGAATGCTGTTCAGAGGGTTGGTGTGGACCGCTTTGGCCAAATGGCTTGTTTCAACACTGTTGGGATTCAATGGTGCATTTATACACAGCATTCTGTATTTTGAATCAAACAGAAAAATGAGATTCCTCTGATGAAACCCTTCATGAATGGATGAGCTCAAGTGTCGTTGTGGCATTGAAGAGTTTAAGCAAAGAATTTGCTTCAGTTGAGACATGGCGACAGGTTACTGCAGGAGCAGAAGTCTTTCCCCCTGTGATTGATAATGCTGTGAAGAGTTCCAATACAGCATCTGCAAAAAACAGCTTCTTTGAAGGGCTGGAGTTAAGGGGTTCACTGTCACTGATAGTTGTGACCAGAATTGCTCACGGTTTGCAATTCTTGGAATTATCACTGGCTATTTATCCACAATGCTACGCAAGGGTACTGACAACTGAAACAATCACGATCCAAAGCGAGCAAACTGAGATTCTTATCAAGTGCAAAGCAGGAGAGAACATTAATCTTTATGGTAAATGAGAGTGCCGCTGTAGAAGCAGTCAATTAACTTTCGACGGGTTGATAGATGAAGCTTTGGGCTAAACAGTTATTCGTGTTTAATGAGTGGTGGGGGAGGGAGAGGCACTGACATTGTGAAGTGGCCCTCACCTGCACCGCCTGCTGGTTAGCCTCTGAACTACACGGTCCATTTTGCATGGTGTCTTCAGTTGAATATGACCTTTGCTGTCCAATGAACTGCAGTAATGAAAAGATGAAACAATGCAAGAGCCGATGCAGTGGTAGCATTTCCAAGGTTGTGACTGTTTCACTTGTGGAAACATGGATGTTTATGGCTTGCCAGTATTTATTGCCTGCCCCTAGCTGCCTTTGAATGGACTGGCTTACTAGGCTATTTCAGCTGCGCTTTTCCAGCAACACATTTTCAGCTCTGATCGCCAGCATCTGCAGTCCTCACTTTCTCCTCGGCTATTTCAGTGTCAACCACTTACAATGGAGGTGTTCCGCCAGCTCCTCAACATGTAACAGCCATAGTATACCTCAGGGCTGGAAACGGTGTAGTACCCCTTGTGTTGGAAACTTTCTGAATACCAAGTGAGATGAAATTATATCGAGGCATATCAGAGTGGATGACACTGTAGAGAGTTAAAAATTACAGAATACCTGGTTATAATCCAACAGGTTTAATTGGAAGCGCTAGCTTTGGAGCGCTGCTCCTTCATCAGGTGGTTGTGGAGTGTAACCACAACCACCTGATGAAGGAGCAACGCTCTGAAAGCTAGTGCTTCAATTAAACCTGTTGGACTATAACCTGGTGTTGTGTGTTTTTTAACTTTGTACACCCCAGTCCAACACCGGCATCTCCAAATCATGACTGTAGAGAGGAAAGTCATATTTGCCCTCAGGCTGTATGACTGGTATTGAATATATAATTGCTGTGCATCTGGAGTCAGATGTGGGTCAGACCAGGTGAGAATGGCAGATTTCCTTCCCTGAGGACATTAGTGAGCTGGATGAGTAATCAGCAATGTTTTAATGGTCATCAGTAGATGTTTAATTCCAGTTTTTTTTAAAATTGAAGTCAAAATTCACAATCTGCCGTGGCAGGATTTGAACCTGTGTCCCCAGAACATTTGCTGAGTTTCTGGATTAAAGGTCGAGCAATAATCCATCACCTCATCTAGCTTGCAACCCCACCCTGATGGTTGGAGATTCTATCCCTCAAGTAAGAACCCTATAACCGACCTTAGGCTATGTCCACACCTCAGAGAGAAAACACAATCATCTGCACAATTGTGAGGATAAAATAGAACACTCTGCAAGGCATCAAGTTGAATATCATTGCAATTTCTGTAATTTCAAGTTTAAAAGTTTTGCAACAAACTTTTATAAGATTTAATTTTTTCAGAAAGATAAAGGCTCAAGATGGATTAATGTTGTATGAAGATGGTGATCCTATTTCTTGTAGATGGTCAGCATGGTCTCCTGTAGAGTGGTGATTCTGTACAATATTACTGCATCAGCATTAGCTCCATTCATTGCTCCAGGAAATATAATAATCTGCCCAGAGGTAGCAAACACAGACTCTTCTTCAGGTCTCTTTATATTTTCAGCACCAGTTTTGCAGGGCCCCACCTTTCCTTCAGAACAATCGATCCTCCCATTCCTTATTTCCAGGACAGCAGTAGGCTCTTCATTCCTCCTGCTGTTTGCTCGCACTCACACACACTCAAATGCTGTTGCTGATCTCACAGTAAATCTTACAACACCTAATGCTTTGTCCAATGATCATGTAGTTTTTGACAAATTATATCTCACACACACCCTGAGACATTCTTGCTCTTCCTGGATATAAGTTCACACAAAAATAGTTCTTATGAGCTCAACTGTTGTCAGTAATAGAGAGAGAGAGCTAGTTTGTGATGCCAACAGCATAAGTTCAGTTGTCACACTGGCTGAGGTCACCATGTGTGCTACCTTCTTGACTTCACTCCTCGCCTGAAACACAGTGACTCTCAGGTTAAATTTACCAAATCTTCTCCCTCACTCGACTGAGAGAGCAAGACTGTATCTACTGCTGCTACTGAACAACTCAGATCCCAGATTGTAACCTGTATTAACAGACCACATTTTTATTTGTTTAGTTAGTGTTGGTTAATCACTGAGGTATATTCACACAAGGCTGCAGCCATTTTTAATAGCAGAACAGATAATTACTACACAACGTTCAGAAAAGGAAAAAAATCAAATCAAGTTATATAAATATCAAAGACCTAAAGTACATAGCAAACACACATTTTTGACTGTTCTCTGACACTGTTACAGAGTCTCAAGTCCAAGGAAATTACAATCCTCATTTCAACTCTTGTGGGTTCGATTGACTGACTTCTTACAGATTATTTCCTATCAACTATGGAATGAGTCTTTTCCAAGTTTGCCGACATGAACTTTTCTAACAGCCTACTGTTTTTTTATCCTTACAACCTGTAGATCTCTAGGTAATCTCTCCAGACTTTATAAGTTTCTCAAACTAAACACTTCTGGACGACTAAGCATATTGTCTGTGGTTGGCAAGTTAATTTAGAAGGTTCTCAAGGATACTATATACATGCATTTGAAATGACAGGGCTTGATTAGGAATAGTAAACATGGCTTCGTGCATGCAAGTTCATGCCGAACTTTTTAAAAAATTTTCTTTGATGAATTGATCATGAAGCTTGGCGAGGGTTGTGCGGTAGAACATGGAATATAGAACAATACAGCGTAGCACAGGCCCTTCGGCCCTCAATGTTGCGCCGACCTGATAACTATTCTCAGCTCGTCTCCCTACACTATCCCATCATCATCCATCTGTTTATCCAATGATTGTTTAAATCACCCTAATGTGGCTGAGTTAACTACATTAGCGGTTGTGGCATTCCACTCTCTCACCACTCTCTGAGTAAAGACCCTACCTCTGACATGTGTCTTAAAATGCCTCCTCGTTGAAGCTGCTGTCATCATCCTAGGAAAAAAGACTTTTACGGTGTAAACCTATCTAATCCTCTGATCATCTTGTATGTCTCTATCAAATCTTAATAATATGCTGCTGGAAAAGCGCAGCAGGTCAGGCAGCATCAAAGGAACAGGAGAATCGACGTTTCGAACATAAGCCCTGCTTCAGAAATGAGGAGGGGGTGTCAAGATAAAAGGTAAGTAGGAGGGACTAGGGAGCCGGGCGTTTGGAATACGATCGGTGGAAGGAGGTTAAGGTGAGGGTGATCGGACGAAAAGGGGGTGGAGGCGGAGAGGTCGGGAAGAAGATTGCAGGTCAAGAAGGCGATGCTGAGTCTGAGGGTTGGGACTGAGAAAAGGTGGGGGAGGAGAAATGAGAAAGCTGGAGAAATCTGCATTCATCCCTTGTGGTTGGAGGGTTCCAACACGGAAGATGAGGCGCTCTTCTTCCAGGCGTCGTGTTGCCATGGTCTGGCGATGGAGGAGGCCAAGGACCTGCATGTCCTTGGCGGAGTGAGAGGGGGAGTTAAAGTGTTCAGCCACGGGGCGGTTGGGTTGTTTGGTTGGTGCGGGTGTCCCAGAGATGTTCTCTGAAACGTTCTGCAAGTAGGCAGCCTGTCTTCCCAATGAGGTCACATTGGGTGCACTGGTTGCAGGATAACATGTGTGTGGAGGTGTAGGTGAATGTCCGACGGATTTGGAAGGATCCCTTGGAGCCTTGGAAGGAAGTGAGGGGGGAGGTGTGGGCGCAAGTTTTGCATTTCTTGTGGTTGCAGGGGAAGATGCCAGGAGTGGAAGTTGGGATAATGGGGATTGTGGATCTGACGAGGGAGTCGCGGAGGGAGTGTTTTTTCGGAACGCTGATAGGGGTGGGGAGGGAAATATATCCTTGGTGGTGGGGTCTCTTTGGAGTTGGCGGAAATGACAAAGGATGATACGATGTATCTGGTGGTTGGTGGGGTGGTAGATGAGGACCAGTGGGGTTCTGTCCTGGTGGCTATTGGAAGGGCGTGTTACAAGGGCGGTGGAGCGGAAAGTGGACGAGATGCGGTGGAGAGCATCGTCAACCACGTCTGAGGGGAGATTTCGGTCTTTGAATAAGGTGGCCATCTGGGTTGTTCGGTATTGGAATTGGTCCTCCTGGGAGCAGATGCGGCGATGGTGAAGGAATTGTGAATATGGGATGGTGTTTTTACAGGGGCAAGGTGGGAGGAGGTGTTATCTAGGTAACTGTGGAAGTCAGTTTTTTTTATAGTAAACGTCCGTGTTGAGTCGGCCGTCCGAGATAGAAATGGAGAGGTCGAGGAAGGGGAGGGAGGAGTCTGAGACGGCCCAGGTAAATTTGAGGTCGGGGTGGAAGGTGTTAGTAAAGTGGATGAACTGTTCAACCTCCTCGTGGGAGCACGAGGTATCGCTGATACAGTCATCGATATAGCCGAGGAAAATGTGGGGGGTCGTGCTCGTGTAGCTGCGGAAGACGGACTGTTCCACATATCCAATGAAGTGTCAGGCATAGCTGGGGCCCCGTTAGCCTTCTTCTTTCATATGAAAACAGGCAGAAGTCTCTCAGCCGTTCCTCATAAGACCTTTCCTCCAGGCCAGGCAACATCCTGTTAAATCTCTTCTGCACCTTCTCCAATGCTTTCCATATCCTTCATGAAATGCAGCGACCAGAACTGTACACAATATTCCAAGTGCGGCCGCACTAGCGTTGTGTATATTTCCGGCATGATATTGCGACTGCAGAATTCAACACCTCTACCAATGAAACCGAACGCACTGTATGCCTTCTTAACAGCACTATCAACCTGGGTGGCAACTTTCAGGGATCTATGCACATGAACTCCAAGATCCCTCTGCATATTCTCTCCTATCAAGAATCTTTCCGTTAACTCAGTATCCCACATTCCTGTTCTTCTTCGCTACATTGAACTCCATTTGCCACATCTCAGCCCAATTCTACAGTTTATCGAAGTCCCCCTGCAACCTGTACCATTCTTCCAAACTGTCTACTATTCCACCGACTTTAGTGTAATCTGCAAATTCTCTAATCCATCCACCTATGCCTACGTCAAAGTCATTTATAAAAATGACAAACTGCAGTGGTCCCAAAACAGAAACTTGTGGCACAATACTAGTAACCGGACTCCAGGTTGAATATGTTCCATCAACGAGGTAAAACCAATGACTGCAGATGCTGGAAACCAGATTCTGGATCAGTGGTGCTGAAAGAGCACAGCAGTTCAGGCAGCATCCGAGGAGCTTCGAAATCGACGTTTCGGGCAAATAGAATAGAGGAGAACAGCCCTTCATGCCCGAAACGTCGATTTCGAAGCTCCTCGGATGCTGCCTGAACTGCTGTGCTCTTCCAGCACCACTGATCCAGAATATGTTCCATCAACCACGACTCTCTGCCTTCTTTCAGAAAGCCAAGTTCTAACCCAAACTGCTAAATCACCCTCAGTCTCATGTCTCTGCATTTTGTCCAACAGCTTACCATGTGGAACCTTATCAAAGGCTTGACTGAAGTCCATGTATACCCTGTCAACACCCTACCCTCATCTCCATGCTGGGTCAACTTTCTAAAAAAACTCATTCAGGTTTGTGAGACACCACCCGCCCTTGACAAAACCATAATGACTATTTGAAATCAAATTGTTGCTTGCGAGATGATTACAAATCCTATCTCTTATAATCCTTTACAAAACCTTTCCTACAAAGGAAGTAGGGCTCGCTGGTCTATAATTACCTCGGTCATTTCTACTGCCCTTCTTGAACAAGGGCACAACATTTGTAATCCTCCAGTCCTCTGGTACTGAACCAGTAGACAATGACGACTCAAGTATCAAAGCCAACAGCTCTGCAAACTCCTCCCTCGCTTCCCAGAGAATCCTCGTATACATCCCATCCGGCCCAGGCGACTTACCTACTTTCATTTCATCTAGTATTTATAACACCTCTTTGTAACTAACCTCGATCCTTTCTAGTCTAATAACTCCATCTCATTCTTCCCCTCTACAATATTCTCCATTTCCTGAGTGAACACTGATGAGAAATGTACACTTAGCACCTCTCCGATCTCCACACTCAACTTCCCACTTCTGTCTTTGACTGGCCCTATTCCTACCTCGTCAACCTTTTATTCTTCACATACCAATAGAAAGCGTTAGAGTTCTCCTCTATTCTATTTGCAAAAGACTACTTGTGTCCTCTCTTTGCTCTTCTAACCTCTCTCTTCAAATCATTCCTCTGTGAACTAGGTAGTGGGCGGCATGGTGGCACAGTGGTTGGCACTGCTGCCTCACAGAGCCAGAGACACAGGTTCAATTCCCGCCTCAGGCGACTGACTGTGTGGAGTTTGGACGTTCTCCCCGTGTCTGCGTGGATTTCCTCCGGGTGTTCCGGTTTCCACCCACAGTCCGAAGATGTGCAGGTCAGGTGAATTGGCAATGCTAAATTGCCCGTAGTGTTAGGTAAGGGGTAAATGTAGGGGTATGGGTGGGTTGCGCTTCGGCGGGGCGGTGTGGACTTGTTGGGCCGAAGGGCCTGTTTCCACACTGTAAGTGAGTTAATCTAATCTAATCTGTAACACTCCACGGCCTCATCTGAACCAACTTGCCTCATCAACACAGAAGCATCCTTCTTCCGCTTTACAAGAGATGTAACTTCTGCAGTAAACCACGGTTCCCTTACCTTATCACTTCCTCCCTGCCTGAAAAGGAATTACCTATCAAGGTCACGCAATATCTATTCCTTCTACCAGCTCCACATTGCCATTCCCTGCATTCCCTGCATTTTGTTACCCAATTCTATGCATCCTAATTTTGGCCTAATTGTATTATAATTGCCCTTAGCCCATTGATAATTCTTCAGCTGTGTTAGGTACCTACCCGTTTCCATCGCTAAACTAAACGTAACTGAGTTATGGTCACTCTTTCCAATGTGCTCACTTACAACTAAATCAAATTCCTGGCCTAGTTCATTTTCAAGCACCAGATCCAGCGTGGCCTCCCCTCTTGTCAGCACTTCGACATACTGTGTCAGGAAACCCTCCTTTACACATTGGACAAAAATTGATCCATCCGACGTACTTGAATTGTAGCATTTCCAGTCAATGATGGGGAAGTTAAAGTGCCTCATAATGGCCAACCTGTTCCTTTCATTCCTACCAAGAATCATGTTGCCAATACTCTCCTCCACATCCCCGGAACTCTGCGGAGGTCTATAAAAAACTCCAAGCAGTATGACCTCGCCTCTCCTGCTTTTACCCTCAGCCCACACGACCTCAGTACATGAGACTTCGTCAAAAGTTCTGTCAGCCTCCATTATACCATCCTTGACAAACAAGGCCACACCTACCCCTGTTTTGCCGCCTTGCCTGTTCTTCATGAAAGATC